>NW_015160869.1:559952-604341 GCF_001447785.1 Gekko japonicus
AAGCTGGAAAAGAAGCAAGTTTCTACGGAAGATCAACTGCTACAATTACAAATGGAAAAGGCTAATATGATCCTTCATTTCCAGGGCTTGCCAGAGACAAAGGGAGAGAATCTTAAGGAACTAATGAGTGAAGTATTGGCCCCAGTGTTAAATATGAAGGCGGAATTTTTGTTAAATGAAATGGATGTGGCCTATAGGTCATATTCAGGATATATAAAGAAAAACAATCTGCCTGGGGAAATTGTGGTAAGATTCTCGAAGAGGCATATGAGGGATACAATCCTGAAAGCAGTATCTGGAGCACCCCTGGAAGTGGGGGAGAATACCATCAGGACGTTAAAAGACATTCCATTTGAAATAAGACAAAGGAGAAAGAAATATCAAGAATTAACTCTTTTTCTACAGACAAATGCAATTGGATATAGATGGTTAACTCCAGAAGTCATAATCTTCAAAATCAAGGATAAAAAAGAAAAGATTGACTCTGTCCAGAAAGCACAGGAATTTTTAAGAGTCCAGATGGGAGGGCCAGGGAAGGAAGGGGGAAAAGGGGAGGACAGTAAGTCCAATGGAGAATTGGACTCGGAATCCTCCGGGGAGGACTCTCTATCAGAGAAAGGGGCGGCAGCCCCTAAAAGTCCTTATAAGCTTCGGAAGAGACTAGGCAAGGACTCTGAATTGTGCCTTTAAAAAATGTTGAAGTGAGATGCTTTGGGGTGTTTCTGTATGACAGTTAAACTTAAGATTTGAAAAAGATAATGTTAAACTTGACTCAGTTGATAGTAAAATGAACGGGATTAAGACTAAATGTATGGTTAAGGTGATGGGATGATCTCCTCTCTTGGGTTTTTAGTCAGTAGTGGGTATCTTTCTTTATCCTATAAATGTAGCCCCCCCCCATTTTCTGTTGTAGTTTGTAGTGTTATAAAAAATGTAATAAAAAATCCCCTCCGGGGGCTTTAAAAAAAAGTACCAAGGAAAGTGCACTAGTATCTGGAAAATGTGCGGCACAGCCAGGCGGGTGTCTGATCGCGGGAGCACTAGTATCCCGTGGCATCCAGTGCCCATCCATGTCCCATCGCAAACCGGATGTTTTTCATAAGCGCATGTGCACAAACACAAAACTGAAAGCAGTGCTGCTCTGCGGAACTGCGCATGTGCACAAACGTGGAATGCTTGTATGTTTGCGCCGCGCCACTTCTTTGCTATGCTGCAGCATCGCTGTGTGATCACCAACTAACAGCCTAAGCACGGAGACTCGGGGGACCATGTGATCGGGCTACCGCACTTTATTTTGCTCCGGGGCGAACAGCCATGCCTCCCCCCCGCGTTAACTGGCCCGTGTGACCGGGGCCCAAGAGGATTAGGGGATTGGAGCACCTTTCCTATGAGGAAAGGCTGGAGAGTCTGGGACTTCTCAGTCTAAAAAAAAGGAGATATTATAGAATTTTATAAAATTACACATGGGGTGGAGAAAGTGGATAGAGGGAGGTTTTTCCTTCTCTCCCATAATATTAGAACTTGGGAGCATGGATAATGCTCTGAGAATGCTATGCTCCTGCAGAGTGCAGGAGGTTGGACTAGATGACCTGCAAGGTCTCTTCTAACATTCTATGGTTCTAAGGCTCCAGGGGATTTTCCTTAGCATCAATAGGTGATGGTTCCCAAGGTACATCAGAATCTAAGATCATAGTCAGGTGATGGTCCAGTCCAGTGTCCTTCTCAGACAGTGCTTGATCCACAGGATCCTACAGAGTTCTGGAGGTCCTAGGGGTAGAAGGCAGCAGTCAGAGCTCTGATCCAAAGCCTGGAAGCTTCTAGCTCCTATAGAAGTCGAAATCACAGTGGAATGGGGAGCCCCTTCCATTCAGTGCAGGGAAAACTCCTTCCAACCAAGGGCCATATGGGGGATACTCTGCAACTGACCTTGCCCCCCAAATTAAGCTTCAGCTGCTGCTGGCGGGTGAATAGTTGTGTTGTTTGGAGTATGAAGTATGGTACATCCAGCATGCACTGGAGCTACCAGGAATGGATCTAGAGACATCTACTAGATCCAACACTTGTTCGTCTAGAAGCTTGCCTTTGGACACAGAATCAGAGGTGCCTTTGGAAACAGAGCTGCTGAAGACACACACAGATGCAGTGATGGTGTCATTAGAATTGTCCTTACATCTGGAAAAGTAGATTTTGGGTCCTTACCAGAACTTGAGGAGTGCTTGTGGTGGCAGTGTTTGGATTGAACTTTAGCTGATTCTGAACAGGCTGGATCAGTATGCTTCACCTTATGTCTTGTCTTTTTTTGCTGGCAGGTCTGAAGTGCTGTGCTATACTGCCAGATCTGATGGAACTGAAGAGGGCAGACTTGGGTCTGAAGGCCTCTATTTTAAAACTTAGTTTCTAGCCTGCTTCTGAGGTGAAGCTGAGAGACTTGGCATTGAGTAAGTCAAAGGGATGGGGGCTGAAAGGATCTTTTCCCAAACAGCTGCCTTGAGCCTTGAAGCTCTATCATGGCAAGTCTTGGGCATAAATTGGCAGCAAGCTAGGCATTTCAAGACATCATGTGCTTCACCCAAATAGTATAAACACAAGGAGTGGCCATCCAATTGAGGCACTTTGGCTCCTCACCCCACACATTAAAGTAAGGCCTTCTGCTCCATTATCAGCAAACACCCCAAAATTAGTGCTTTAATTGGTTTCGTCCTTGTTATTGCTGGAATAAAACCTCTTATTCTTTCAATGTCCCTGAGAATGTCTGACTGTTCTACAGGGAAAAAAACGAGCTCAACAAAGGTAGGGCTCTTTCTGTGGTAGAAGAGAAAGAACTGAGGGACTGTGCTCCCTTCCTCCTATGCATCCTTCAAAAGGGCAAGAAAAGATGGTGCAGGGAGCAGCACTTTATGCCTTTTAAAGACCTCTAGAGGTTTCCCTGTGGCAGGCCTTGTGGCCACAGGAGGAAGGTCACAGGCAATGCTCCCTCTAAGCTGTGGAGTCTTGTGAGCAAAAATTCTACTTTGTGAGCTACTGGTATTAAAGCTGTGAGTGAGTGATTTCTGCTGCTGTTGTTATACCAATAAAGGTTTGTTGTGTGTTGTGTTGTGTGTTGAGTGAGTGATTTGGCTACTGCATAAATTAGTTTGCTCTGGAGCCATCCTTCCTGAGGTAAGACAAAAATCTGTGAGCCGGGGGCTAAAAAACTGTGAACTAGCTCTCACTAACTTGGCATAGAGGGACACTGGTCGCAGGCCAAATGTGTCTGGGAAATTATAGATGTTTATATACAAATGCTAGAAATGTCTGAGGTAAAATGGGGGAGCTGGAATGCTTAGTGTCAGAGGAGAACATAGACACTGTGAGCATAGACACTTGGTGGGATGAGGACAATCCGTAGAATACAGTGATTCCTGGATACAGAAGGGGGGGACAACAGTGGGAGGGCTTCTGGTATCCTGGCCCCACTGGTGGACCTGCCGATCGCACCTGGTATTTTTGTCCACTGTGTGACAGAATGTTGGACTGGATGTGCCATTGGCCTGATCCAGCATCGGCTTCTCTTATGTTCTTATGATGACTAAGTGGTACCATGACAGAGGTTTACCAAATTATGCATGGGTAGAGAAAGAAGTAATTTTCTCCTTTTCTCACAATACAAGAACTCATGGGCACTCAATGAAATTGATGAGCAGTAGGTTTAGAACAGATAAAAGGAAGTACTTCTTCACCCAACAGTAATTAACATGTGGAATTCATCGCTGCAGGAAGTGGTATGGCAGCTACAAGCATAGACAGCTTCAAGAGGGGACTGGATAAATTTATGGAGCAGAGGTCCATCAGTGGCTATTAACCATAAGGTATAAATGGTGCACTATGTCTGGGGCAGTGATGCTCTGTATTCTTGGTGCTTGGGGGGCCACAGTGGGAGGGCTTCTGTAGTTCTGGCCCTGCTGGTAGAACTCCTGATGACACCTGTTTTTTGGCCACTGTGTTTTTTGGGCCATTGGCCTGATCCAGCACAGCTTCTCTTATGTTCTTATGTTCATACACATCTCACTCTGAGCTCCTTGGAGAAAAGGCAGAATTAAAATGTACTAGGTAGACAGCAATGACGGCCAGGTAGCAATAGAAGTTTTCATCTCAGCAGCTGGAGAATCTGTTTCTTTCAGCTCTTTGCAGCAGCAGTAGTGGCTGAGAAAGGCATTATGAAGGTATGTAAAACATCCCCCCCCCCAGTCTTTACAATTTCTCCCTTGCCTCTTTGGTTTTATCCTCATTCACATAGCCTAGCTGATCTCATAAACCTGTACCAATTTTCTTTAGCATTTGCTCAACATTTTTGTTAGATGTGTCTTGTAATGACATGGGTTGGGTATTCTGTGTGTATAAACTCTGGGTTGAACCCTGTAAACTAGTTTGGGGGGGGGATTTCAATAAACATATAATTATTTCAACATCTCATGTGAAAGCCCTCTGAGAAAACAGGCAGGGGCCCAAACCGAGGGTTCCTTGGTTAAGAGTTGTCATTCACATGGGCTGGCCGCCCATCTGACTTAAGAAAGCCAGTGCCAACCTTGCAAATGGCATCTTGCCACAAATAGTTTGCAAAATGATTTGCAGATCAAGGATTATTTGCTAAAGTTATTTGCCCATCATTTTGAATAATGCATAAATCCTGGGAAATTTACAGATCTGTTTGTAAGACATTCCCAAACAGCAAAAGAGAGGTAGGAGCCATGTCATAAATTATTGATTGCAAACTCTTCACTCAGGTTCTTATAAATTAACCTGGCCAGAAAAATATCCAGACGTGTACATCTTTAAAGAGACAACTTGAAAGTATTGCCTTGAACACAGAAAATGTCAGGGAGATTAATGAAGTGCCTTATCACATTTTTCATACAACAAGGCACAGTGTGTCTTTATTTATTATCACCTTCTATATCTTCCATGCCTGTTGCTGAATTAGGTGTTGCCAGCAAACACGGTGAAGGCTGTATCATCTTTCCTTCCTCAGCTGAAGAAAATGGACCCCTGAAAAGAAGCTGCAAGTCAAGAATGACCCACAAAGGTCCAATATTAACAGGAAGGAGTAGGCGTTTAGCTCCCATTTGGCAGAAATTTCACAGCGGTTTATAAAGCATGACTTGGAGATAGTCTTGAGTTTAATGAGGGGCAAATTCCCTCTCCATGGAGCAGCACTCCATGAATTGGAGTGGGCCACCAGTGAACAGGGTTGACTGTAAAAACGCAACAGGGCCTAGAAGTAGGGTTGGCCTCGCAACTTGCAGGAGATGGGGGGAGTTGGGAACTTACTGAGGGGGCACAATCATTATCCCCACACAATGACGCAACTTCCTTCATGCTCCCATTTCCATAGAGTTTTTGGCCAAGTGCTAGAGTTTCACCCCCAGAGCATTGCTGGAATTTACAACATGGCGGATGGGCGATGATCCCCCCCACCCAGGTTTGGCTGGCCAGTTTTTGTCCACTGATCAGGTGAGTATCAGCAAGCAACAGTTTTCATCATAATTAGGCACATGGGGACCCTACATAGACAACGCCCTGCCACCAACTACTGTATTGAACCCTCCCTCAATTTTACCTTACTGATAGGGTTGCCAATTCTGGGTTGGGAAATTCCTGGAGGTTGGGAGGGGGAAACCTGGGAAGGGTGGGGTTTGGGGAGAGGAGGGACCTCAATAGAGTGTAGTTCCATAGAGTCCACTTATGACTGTGTGAGTCAGACAGCTGCCTGTGTGGACTATGATATTGGATGGAGCCTACTGCACCTGAGTTGCCTAACAACACAAATTCCTACTGAGAAATGTTGTGACATTTGGTGAAATATTTGTTGTTTATTTAACCTTGCAAGAACCCTCCCCCCCCCACACACACACACAGGTGCACCTATAAGTCTGAAGCGAGGGAACTGCCTGTCTGATTAGAATTGTCCTCTTTGTTCTAGCAATATTGCTCTGTCTTTCAACATCTGCAGGAAATACAGAATTTCAACAGGTAGAACTTTCACCATAATGGTGTTTCTGCCACTGTGGCAACTGTGACAAGCACAGGAGCTATGCTAGGGGAAATGGTGGTGACTTCTCACATAGCAGTTCCTTTTAAAAAGTACAAACATTTCACCTTCATATCAAATGTCCTCCCATTTTAGCATCCATGTAATTCTGCCTCTCTCGGCTCATGTTCCCTCTTTCTTTGGATGAAAATGAAAGCTGTCCTGAGTAATTATTGGATGGAATGCATACACAATAAACAAATAAAAAGCAGTGCAGTGTAATGGTTAGCTTGTTGGCCTAGGAACAAGGAGAGTTGGGTTCAAATCCCCCCCCCCATAAAACGCACTGAGGGAGCTTTGGCAAGCTATATTCTTTCTGCTTAAACTATGTTGTGAGGATAAAATGGAGAAGGGGAAAACCACATGTGCTACCCTGAGCTTAAAAAAGAAATAAACTTTTTCTTCAAAAAATGTGAATATGACTACGGAGGAAGTTCTCTGCCCCCCAAATCTGGACTATGTATTGCTCCATTTCTGCTTATGGGCTCATCCAAAAGAGGCTACAATGCATTTACATCTGGGTGAGGTTTGTCCTATGCAAACATCCTCTTTGCACAGCTGGTGGTGAATCTGAACTCAGAACTCCAAGGGCCAAATCTAACATGTCACAATCCAGGCTGCCCCAGCTGTCTAGTTCATTTGTCTTCTCGTATTTGCTCTCTTGCTTGTGGCCTTGTGGCTGCTGCTGGTGCTGGATTTCTGCTTGATCTGGTCGTTGGCTGTCAGCTTCAGAAAATTAACTCATCTCTTTGGCTCCCCACTGAGCTGCACTTTTCCAAGCACCCAAGGGAAATGTTGCTTCTTTTACCAGCCCCCTCTCTGGCCCTCCCTTTCTTCTCCCTTCTTGACTGGAGGGCATTTTAGGCCATTGATAAATGGTGTTAAGACTTAGGTCCATCTGCAGCTGAGGCTCAGAATGTTTCTGGAGATAGAATCACTTTTGCAGTGACATCATGTAACTAAGCTGTCACCTAGGTAATAGAAATAATTGCCATAGCAACCAGGCGTTATCATGCAGCAGCCCTAATTTTTTTTTTTTGACAGATGGGGATGATATTTATTGATGATTTTTAACTGAGACCCTAATGCAACCACCCTCAATGGTCAAAATCATATGAAAGACCCATCAATAACTCTTCATAGAGTGAACCACCTTACAACTGTTTTTTAAATCTCGCATTACTTCAAAATTCATACTGTTAGTTACAGTCAGCAGGAGGGAGACTGACTGTCCCAGTTATTGTGGATGACCTGCTATGCTTTCCATATAAAATGCTGACAAAACTCCGGCTATTCCTACAGCACTGAAAGGCTCATAGCACTCCAAAGGGCAGAGATGTTGCTAAAGCCCGTCCACAGTCGCCATGGGGACAGGGCCGGATCCAGGGTTTTTGTACTCTAGGCGAGGCCACCTTCTGGCGCACCCCCCCCAAAGCATGCCCACCAAATACAGGGTTGCCAACCTCCAGGTGGGACCTGGAGAGAAGGAAGTCCAGCTGCTGAGTGCACGCCACACACACACACAAATAAAACCATGCACACACAATAAAGAACTTGTCATTTTCTTTGTAAATGGTATTGAAAATCTGAGAGTTGCTTTAAGTAGAGATGCTCACTCGCATCCCCCTCCCCCTCCCCCCTCCAGGATCCTGTACAACTGTTGAGAGAGGGAGGGAGGGAGGGAGGGAGGAAGGAAGGAAGGAAGGAAGGAAGGAAGGAAGGAAGGAAGGAAGGAAGGAAGGAAGGATCTTCGCAGGCTTACTGTAGCTAGAGCTGGTTGATTTGGGGTGTTCTTATTTTTCCCCTTAGCTGAAGTTCACGTTGCCAGCCCCGGCACGGTGGTTGCCTGATCTCAGAATTACAATTTGTGGGGGGGACCTAGGCAATACTCAGCTCAGGGTGCCCTCCTCTACTAAGCTGGAGGGGGGAGGGACCATGCTCTGGGTTCTCTATGCAAGCAGCAATGTTCTGCTGCTGTGGGTCTCCACAGGAGGAGGGGTGTCTGACCAGTGAGGGGGCTTCCCAGGTCGAAATTAGCATGCGATCATCGAGGCAGAGAGGAGGCAAACTTGAAGTAGCCGACAGCCGGCCCGGGCGCATCACTGCTAAAGTCAGGTTTCGAGGCTGTCTCATTCCTGTCCCCTCTCCGAGCGTCTTTATAAACCCCCAGTTCACCTGGCCGAGGGAGACCATCTCAAAACCACCACCCCCTGCTGGCACCACAGAAAACGGGCTCCTTTCCCAGCAGCCTCCCAGGTGGGCTCCTTCCCCAGAGGGCCTGGCGGAAAGGGAAGGGAAGAGGGCACGTCTCTTGCTCCCCTCCCCCGGGCCCTACCTAGCACAGCCCATTCCTGCGACTGGCCTGCCCAGGGGAGGCTGCGCTGGCCGGGGGCGGTAAAGGTGCTGGGCGGCTGGGCCAGGCAGCAGCTGGGCAAAGGGGGTCAGTCAGGGTGGAAATCCTTTGGCCAGCAGCAGCAGCAGGCGAGGGAGGGCAGAAGGCAGCCCTGACTAGGAGGGGCAGGACAAGCCAGCCATTCGCTGCCCGTCTCTCGGGAACAGAGGAGACCCGTCCGGAGGGCAGGGCGAGGCAGCCCCTGCTACGCGGTCCCCTCAGGTGGCGCTGCCGAGCACTGCTTAAAGTGCCCCCCCCACACCCTGGAGGGTGACCCTGACCCTGGAGGGTGCCTTGGGGCCCAGGGTCAGTTTGGCGCACTAGGGCACCAAACTGCACCCAGCCCCGCCAAAAGCCCTGCATCTCCCTGACCACCACCGCCTCTTTCTCCCCAAGTCCGGCAAGCTCAGCGCTTGCCAGACTCGGGGAGAAAGAGGTGGCAACGGTGGTGGTCAGGGAGCTGCAGGGCTGGGGAACTTTGGCAGGGGGGCGGGTCCAGTTTGGCGCCCTAAGGTCCAGCCCGCACTCTAGGCGAATGCCTAGTTCGTTTAGCAGGTGAGCTGGCCCTGCATGGGGATGCTATCCAAAATGGCTTTCTCACAGCTACCCTTCCCCACCTGGCTTGTAATGTTCGTTTACCAGCGCCAGATAATGAAACTGAAGCTCAAATACTTTGGCCACCAAATGAGAAGGGAGCACTCACTGGAAAAGACCCTGATGCTGGGAAAGATTGAAGGTCAAAGAAGACGGGGACGGCAAAGGATGAGATGGTTAGACAGTGTCAGCGATGCAACGAACATGAAATTGAGCCAACTTCGGAGGACGGCGGAAGACAGGAGAGCCTGGCGGGAGATTGTCCATGGGGTTGCGAAGAGTCGGACTCGACTGTGCGACTGAACAACAACAACAACCATACAACTGGTCCTGCATGAGTCTTCATGCCCCTCTTTATGACATACTGGGGTAGAACTCACTCCTACTTCTTCACTGGAACTGAAGAGCCACTGAAGTTAGAGAAAGGCTTCTTTGGCTGGAGGAGGGCTCCTTGGAGGGAAACTGGATCTACACCAGTCATACTTAGTAAACAGCAAAGACAAGTTATTCATCAGTTCACTGAGTACTATACTTTTCCTCTCCATTCTTCCAGTGCTCATCTTTACGCTATGTTCTTTGAACTCTGCTCAGCTTTGAATCTTCCCAATAAAATTTTTCCACAGTGCATGAAATGCAGCATGTATAATTTTTGTGTGTGATCTATATGCAGAGGCTGCTGTGTCTGGGCACTCATTAGCAATTTTTCTCCATTTAGAAAAAATGATTTGTGTGTGACATGGTCACAAGCAGTTCACAGTTTCAGACTTGGCTGCCCAGTCTGACCTTGATCAAAGTATTAGAATCCTCCATGGGAATACCATCAAGAATTATGAACATTTTGGAATGGCTGCATGCACTACATGGAAAAGATTACCAGTTTCATTTGTTTGGTGTTTTTTTAAAGGGTTCTGGGCAAATTGCACCTAAAAGCCCACCCAAGACATTTGGGTGCTTATAGTAGAAAACCCATCCCTTCTAATCAGTATGGGGCACAATCTATCAGGAAAACCCCACTGAAATTAATGGAAGCCACACAGGGACACAATAGTTTATGGCATTGGCTCTTGTGTATGTGTATGTTTAATGGAGTTTGGGCTGGTGAATCATGTCCAGTTGTTCAGATTTGTCTTTTTCACTATCTTGCCCTTTTTGCCACCTTAAATTTTCCAACTGCAGCCAGCTGCTTCACCTCGTCTCATGCCAGGGACACCTCTGACCCAAAGCAAGGTCAGCTCAAACAGAACATCTGCAGGAAGTTCAAGGGAAATTAAAACACCAGAGTAATTCGTCAGAAGGTCCTCACAGATTTCTGAGACAGTGGAGAGAAAATGGGTGATTCTGTGTAGCTTAATCTCATTCTGACAAATACGCCCTCCCCCAATTAATTGATGCTCTAGAGCTTGTCAGGATCTCTCCCCTCAACTTTGCATGTAAATTTGTTCTCATTTCCTCACCATTCCCCACATGAATACTTTGCCATAAATACTTTTGATGTTTTGTAACCTCCGTGGCTTGTGGGTCTGGAAAAATCAAAAACAGCACAACTCTGCAGCTGCTCGGTTTAATGAAACTTAAATGGTGTGGTTGAATGTGCACAGATGGCTCCTTGGTGATGCATTTTGCAGAACGTGTTTTGATGTTGTTGGAAATATGAATTTGAATTAATCCAGGACTGATTAATAATGCACTAGCCAATGATGACAGACCACAGTAGAACCACACAGTGACTTTCCCCATCAGCTCTCTGCCCCTTTCCCACACCCTTTTCTTCATCAGCAAAACCAATTCATTTATATAGTTTGGGAACAGTGAAAGAAGAGCCTGTGTTCCTTACCCCACTTCTCCCCTATTTCCTCTCTTTCTTGTGTATCTATTTACAATTGCGCCCCCCAGTCTATTTTTCTTCCCTCTAGAGAATTCATGTGAATGGGGATGAGCCAACTGTTCCTCCCACCCTCACAACCTGTGCAGAATACATTTGGAGACACAGGCATATGAGCAAAAATATTTTACACAGCTAATGAATCAGTGTTTGGATAATGATCTCTTTAAAAATAATACCCTGTAATTTGGATGCTGCAGGGACTGAGGAGTTCTGCATTGAAAACATCCCTAACATTGTGCTGCCATAAATCTGTATTTTTGCTTTTCAGATGAACCTATGGGGGCTTGCAATGACATAGGGACGGGGAAGGACGAAGGAAGGTCCGGGCCAGGATGGTTGGTTTTTTGTGTGCCCAAGTTAAATGTAACAAGAGAGGATGTTAAGGGGTAAATAATTCAAAATCATTGACGTAGCAGTGAATTGACCAGAGAAATACAAAGGCTAGTAGATCTGCTGATGAAAGTGTGATCTGCCCAGCAATTTGGGAAGATGCTCCTGAAATTGTGACATCCTACCAATTTGGGGAGATGCACCTGAAATCATGGCATCCCAAGAGGCTACCTAATCTCCCTTATAAATAAAAGCCAAATGGTGGTGGCACTTCTCTAGAACATTCCACACACTCCCTGATCTGTCATTCAAAGGGTCTCCCTATCCACTGGCTGCTTTGTCTGAGTCCTGCCTCCAACATTCTATACATTTTGCTAATCCTCTCCCCCCCATAGCCAGTCAGAACGCAGAGGTTATTTGCATATGCAGCCTCATTGGCCTCTGCCTCGGAACACAGAGGTCGTTTGCATATGCGACTTGATTGGCTTTTACCTCTAACATTCTAAACAGTTTTGCTGTTCTGAGGTAAAATGTGTCCAATCTCCAGGTGAGGGCTGGAGATCACTCAGAATTACAACTGCTTTCCAGATGGCAGAGATCAGTTCCCCTGGAGAAAATGGTGGGCTCTGTATCCTTATATGCTGCTGAGGTGGCCCCCGTATGACAGCCAATGTGACGTAGCAGTCAGGGCTTCAGAGCACAGGAGAGGCTGCAGGTGTGTGGGGGGTGGAAAGTTGAAGAGTGAGGGGGAAATAAAGTTAGGTTGATGATTGGCTGGGAAGAAGACAGGGTTGCCAACTCCAGGTGGGAAATTCCTGGAGATGTGAGGGATGGAGCCTGAAGAGGGTGAGGTTTCAGGAGGCGTGGGACCTCGGACAGATACAAAGCCATAGACTCCACCCTCCAAACTAACTATTCCCTTCTGGGGAACCATAGTTGCCAATCTCCACGTGAGGGCCGGAGATGACTCAAAATTACAACTGTTCCTTAGGTAGCAGAGATCAGTTCCTCTGGAGAAAATGGTGAACTCAGTGTCATTATACACGCCCAGCAGGAACTGATTAGCATAATGGGCCATACCCAACAGCAGAAACTCATTAGGATTGGCTACATTAGGGGTGTGTGGCCTAACATGCAAAGGAGTTCCTGCTCCAAAAAAAGCCCTGGGTTTTGACAACAAACAAGGTAAACAGAATAAGAAGCAAAAGGTGGGCGTGGCTGGATAAGCATACTTCTGGTAACACGGGGATGTGGCCTAATATGCTAATGAGCTGTGCTGTCATGGGTGTGGCCTAATATGCTAATGAGTTCCTGCTGTTGGGTATGGCCTATTATGCTAATGAGTTCCTGCTGGGCTTTTTCTACAAAAGAGAGAGAAAAAGATGTAGAGAGAGGGGGGGGGGGGGGGGAGGAGGGGCGGATACCCGTTGCATTAAAATCCAAGTGGCCTTTTTTATTTCATGTTGTTGTGCTTTCATGTTATATTAGTCATCTGATACTTAGTTGTCCTCTCTGATTCTGGCAGTGGTTACTATAAAGATGTCTCCTAGCATGCTGCCAGCCTCAGCAGTGGCAAAGCAAACTCTCGTGAGGTGCCCTCTGTGAAGAATAATCCTAAAAGCAAACACATTGCAGCTGCCTGTTCTAAAAAAGCCTTCTAAAACATCCTCTAGGGACGTGCCTCCTAAAAGCTCATTCAGCTCTGATACAGTGGGGCAGCGTGCTAAGGCATCATGTGCCACTAGTAGGCCTGACCTCAGCAACCCTCCGTCAAAATCTCCACTCTTGATATAGCTCCTGTAGCAACCCCTGCAGTAAGTAATTCGGCTGTCCTTCTGGGAATGGCACAAACATGGAAGCACCTTTCTGATTGCCTCAACTGCACCTAGGCGTAGGACTAGTAGGCTTCTATCCAGAGTCTGTATCATCTAGCTATTCCAGGGAAGATGCTTCACAGAGTCGGCCACTATACAAAAGGATGTGCACCGGAAAGTATAAGTCTCAAGCAGCAAGGGATTGGGAGGCATCTGGCAGTGACTCAAAGTCAGAAAGGGATGAAGGGAGGTCTGGTCCTCGTTCGAATACCAAAGGCGGCTCCAAGGTTTCAGTAGAATGAACCTTTTTAAATGGGATGTCAGGTTATGTGGTTTTTATGAGGGTTGTCATGTCAGCCTATATTGAGCAGGCTTGGCACTTGATTAACCACATGTCGAATGTATTAAAAGCTCACACTGTGGCCAGTGAAACCGCGGCAATAGATTAGGCCTTTCCTAAGAGAGCCTCCCATAGTGAGGTTTCCAGATGGGACCTCATTAATGACAAAATTTAGTTGGTTATAGTGGGGCCTTATATGCGGCACAGGCATGACCCAGCCAAGCCCTGGGTTCTTGTTAAGAGGGATACTCCCCGTCCCCGCCAGACTGGGAGTACAACCAAGGAAAATGCAATCATATAAAATGTTGATTTGATCACAATTGTGATGCATGCTTCGGTCCCCATCCCAGACCGTCTTGTTTTTGCAATGGCATGCAACCTTTTCATGAGTCCCAATCCTCTTCCAAGTCCAATGGGAAAAGGGAAAGATGGTCAGGTGCTTCCAATTCCCCCAGCTCCTTTAACTAGTGCATTTCAGTCAAAAACCCTGTGTTTAGGCCCGGCCCATACTCCTATCTGCTTCGAAGCCATGGAACATTTAGTAGCATTATACCCTAACAAGGACGCTGTTGCTTTTCTTTTTAAGGAAGGGCTTTGCTGAAAGTTTTCATATCCCCTTTTCTTGCCCCCATTTACCAGTTGATTGTGGGAACCTTAAATCTTCTAGAGACCTTCCTGACATTGTTATAAGTAAGGTCGCTAAGGAATGTACTGAAGGATGGGTGCCAGCCCCTCCCTTGGTCGGTCTAGCAGGTTCTGCAGACTGTGCTTCTTGCTTGGCTACATTCCAAGGGCTGGCATCTGAACTGGGTGCCCCTTAGCCCAGGGGAAATGGTGGGCCAATCCACTCAACTGACTTAACTTGGCACCCTATTAGATTCCAATCTCAGGATCTCTGCCTTTTGCCCTTAGGTCTTTGTTGCATCAGGTCATCAATTCTAAAATGCAACTTTAAAGAGATGCAGTCCCTCCTGTGTCATCTCAACTTGTTTGCAAAGTAGTGCCTCCTGCTCTTGCCTTTTTGCACACACTTGCCTTGCTCCACAGCCTGGGTGAACGCCCATCATCAACACATTAGAATCACCTGGGGCATCAGGGAGGACTTATAGGTCTGGCTCCATTTTTTGGATAAATTTAATGGTATGGCAATTTGGCAATCGACCATGTTGTCAGGGGATTCTGTACAAGTGCATTCTGATGTGGCAGGCAGCTTTGGTTTCTGGGTTTATTTCCCTGTTCTTTGGTTGCCCAGTGACAGCCGTTGCACTGGTCCGGAGCTGACATTCTTAAGGACCTCACATTCTTGGAACTCTTCCCTAGTGTGGCAACTGTTGTTATTTGGGGGAAATATTGTCATAACAAACAAATAATATTTTGGTAAGATAATCAGGCAGTGGCATGTGTCATCAACCATCAGTCTTCTCACTCTGAGTGGGTGTTGCATCTGGAATGCAAGTTTGTTCTTATTTGTCTCTTGGGAACATTTCCCTCACAGCAAAATATGTTGCAGGTGTCAATAACAATATTGTGGATGCTTTGTCTCTGTTCAGGACAAGAGGTTTTGGAACTTGGTCCCTAATGCACCGCTGCATCTGGATCAATTCCCGGAGGAACACTGAAGCTTGGGCGCGCATGATATAGCAGGAAGTATTCCTGTCTATTCTGCCTTCCATCCACAGGTCCTATTTCCATGCTATCTACCCATTTCATAGAATCATAGAATGTTAGAGTTGGAAGGGACCTTGCAGGTCATCTAGTCCAACCCCCTGCACTCTACAGGAGTATACTGAAAGATAGCCCTTTATGGCCTTTCAGGCAGCCTCTGGCCTTGGCTCTTCCTTATGAGTTCCTGAGGTCAATGTCCTATGCTACTTGGCACACCTTAAGGAGTGTGGCCTCTCACCCAGGACTACGAACCTACATTTGGCCGCTATTTCCTTTTATATAGCAGAGCATGGGGTTTTAATTATCCTTGTAATGCCTCCATTGCCCAGTGGGCCATTGAGGGCTGGAAACAGGTATTGCCTCCTCCCCCAGACCCCCGCAGAGCAGTCACCATCAAATTGCTCTGTGGTATAATTCGTCAGCTGTCACAAATTTGTTGGTCTTCTTTTGAGATTATTTTGTTTAAGCCAGGCTTTACATTGGCCTTTTTCAGGGCTTTTTGCTGTGGCAAGATTGGTGAACCCTCCCACCACAGCAATTCCAGCCATTCCCTATAATTTGAGGACATAAATTTAATTCCTGGCAGGCTTCACACATTTTACGTCAATCCAAACCTGACCAGCAGGGCAAGGGTTGCAAAATTCCTTTGTGCCCTGCCCCCCCCCCCCCAGTTCCCTGCCCTGTTTGTTGCACAATCAAATACATGGCCATTAGTTCACCATCAGCTGGCACGTTTCTCCTTAATTCTGTTGGTTCCTGCTTGTCCAGATTCCAGTTGGGCCAGCATCTTGGACAAGTACATTCAGCATAGGGCCTTTCTCCTGCTGAATTTGGGACCTACTCATTCTGTATTGGTGCTGCCACAGCTGCCATCAACATTGGACTTTCACCTGATAAGATCTGGGCCATTGGTCACTGGTGTTCCACAGCTTACAGGTCATATATTTGCCCTCAGACGTACTAAATGTTCTTTCTGTTCTGATTGTTAGTTCATACACATCAACTTAGATTAATTTGGATTGTTGGTCATAGCATCATCTTCTGGGCTGGACATCATGCGTCTTCTTCCGGGTGGGAGAACACTTGGCCTCAACCAGCAGGTACGTATCACCTGGCTTGGGCAGAGAGGGATGCGCTGGTCTTCCCTGTTGGACACCATTTCTCGCCAAGTCCATGTGATGCCATGATTATACATCTCGGGGGAAATGATTTGCCTGCTCTGAAAGGAATCAAGCTACGCCAAACAATTACTTCAGACCTACAGATCATTGCTGCACATCTGTTTCTCACAAAGCTAATTTGGTCAGAGCTTCCTGAACATCATGACTGGCATGATGCCAACAAACCAGAGCTGGTGGATTTGTCCAGAAGGAAGTTTGCAAGTGCACCAGCAAGGTCATCTAGTCTCGGGGGGGGGGGGTTCCCACTGTTAAGCACACAGACATTTCTTTTCTGCATGCAACTGTTTACAGGGTAGATGGAGTTCATCTTTCTGAGATGGGGAAGGACCTTTGGCTCTTTAGCATCTGAGATGGGTTGCTTTGCTGGTTGGAAGCTTGGGGGCTTTGGCAGGAGCATAGGGGGTTCCCCCTGCTTTTGTGGTGGTTTGGGTATTGGGGGGGAGATGGGCCTGTGTGCCCACCTTCCCTGTTTGGGGGACTCCCTGTTTGGGGGGGCTGAGCCATTATGTGGCATGCCCAGAGGCTAGAGCTGAGTGTGAGAGCTTGATGGAAAACAGACAGTGGAACAATAGTGCATGGTGGAAATTACTTTTAAATATATGCATACTGGACTGAGTGGCTTGTACAGGAAGACTATTAATTTGCGCGTACTCTATAAAGCACAAGAACTCAATATTTGATTTTTGTACACTGAAAATATCACAGTAACACAGAGAGAATAATTCTTGTGTGTGCATTTGGTATGAGCAGCACACAAGAATTCAGTGCTTGATTTTTTGCGTTCTGCAAATAACTCTCACACAACTATAGCAAATCACAGGGTCTCACATGCAGCTCAGTCACACAGCAGCAGTTGCTATCCGGGAAATTACAGGCCAGTCAGTCTGACGTCGATACTGGGTAAATTGGTGGAAACCATTATTAAGGAAAGAATTAGTAGGCACATAGACGCCCACTCGCCCAACTTTGACAGATCCCTTTGGAGTGCCTCACAATCCTCACTGGTTTTCACCACCCTGAACAACTTCGTATCATCCGCAAATTTAGCCACTTCACTGCTTACTCCCAACTCCAAATCATTAATGAACAAGTTAAAAAGCAGTGGACCAAGTACTGATCCCTGTGGTACCCCACTGCTTACACCCCTCCACTGGGAGAACTGCCCATTTATACTCACTCTCTGTTTTCTATTAATTAGCCAGTTTTTGATCCATAAAAGGACTTGTCCTTTTATCCCATGATTTTTGAGCTTACTTAGGAGCCTTTGATGAGGAACTTTATCAAAAGCTTTCTGGAAGTCAAGGTAAACAATATCTATTGGATCCCCCTTGTCCACATGTTTGTTCACCCCCTCAAAGAACATTAACAGGTTAGTGAGACAAGATCTTCCCTTACAGAACCCATGTTGAGTCTGCCTCAATAGGTTTTGTTCATCTATGTGCCTACTAATTCTTTCCTTAATAATGGTTTCCACCAATTTACCCGGTATCGACGTCAGACTGACTGGCCTGTAATTTCCCGGATCTCCTCTGGAACCCTTTTTAAAGATGGGAGTGACATTAGCTACCTTCCAGTCCTCAGGAATGGAGGCTGATTTTAAGGAGAGATTACATATTTTTGTCAGGAGATCCACAAGTTCACAATTGAGTTCTTTCAGAACTCTTGGATGTATGCCATCTGGGCCTGGTGATTTATCAGTTTTTAAGTTGTTTATCAGTTTTAGGACCTCCTCTCTCGTCACCTCAATCTGACTCAGGTCTTTCAACACCCCTCCCGAACTCAGCGGCTCTGGAGTGGGCAAGCACCTCTCATCTTCCACAGTGAAGACGGAGGCAAAAAATGCATTTAGCTTCTCAGCCATTTCCCTATCGTCCTTCAGTACTCCTTTTACCCCTTGGTCATCCAAGGGCCCCACTGCCTCCCTGGCTGGTTTCCTGCTTCTAATGTATTTGAAGAAAGTTTTATTGTTGGTCTTTACATTTTTTGCTATATGCTCCTCATATTCCCTTTTTGCCTGCCTGACCACATGTCCCCTCATATCAGATCAGCCAATATCATAATGCCACTATATAAATCAATGGTGCGACCTCATCTGGAATACTGTGTGCAATTCTGGTCACCACACCTTAAAAAGGATATTATAGCTTTGGAAAAAGTGCAGAAAAGAGCAACTCGAATGATAAAAGGGTTGGAACACTTTCCCTATGAGGAAAGGTTAAGGCGCTTAGGGCTCTTTAGCTTGGAGAAACGACGACTGAGGGGTGACATGATTGAGGTTTATAAGATTATGCATGAGAAAGAGCAGGTAGAGAAAGAGGTACTTTTCTCCCTTTCTCACAATACAAGAACCCGTGGGCACTCCATGAACTTGCTGAGCGGTCGGGTTAGAACGGATAAAAGGAAGTACTTCTTCACCCAAAGAGTGATTAACACTTGGAATTCACTGCCACAGGAAGTGGTGGCGGCTACAAGCATGGACGGCTTCAAAAGGGAATTAGATAAGCATATGGAGCAGAGGTCCATCAGTGGCTATTAGCCACAAGGTATAGATAGGGACTCTGGGGCAAGTGATGCTCTGTCATCTTGGTGCTTGGGGGGGGGGTCAACAGTGGGAGGGCTTCTAATGTCCTGGCCCCACTGGTGGACCTCCTGATGGCACTGGTATTTCTGGCCACTGTGGGATACAGAGTGTTGGACTGGATGGGCCTTTGGCCTGATCCAACATTGGCATCTCTTATGTTCTTATGTTCTTATGCTATCGCAAAGATCCTATAAATGCACAGTCTGCAAATGAGAAAATAATTGACATGGACAAAGGGAAAAGGTGGCATTGTTGCAGCTTATATCTAGAATGTAGAAAGCCCTTGCGTCAGGTTCAAGACAATGCAATGATTGGTGGAAATGTTATGCAAAAAAAATCTATCAGTGCAATCCTTTTCAGTGGCAAAATCTGTAAATGTGCTGGTTGGAAAACATATTTGTCACTCACATTATCTTCTGACTCCCCCCCCTCCCCGCCACTGCTTTTATCAAACCACTAGAAAAGGAGAGATCAAATATTACTGAATATTATTTTTAAAACATCCAAGTCAGTGAACCGTGTGCATTTTTGTTTTTTGTTTTTTCAGTGGTGGTAGCTTTTAGTTACTGTCTGAAGGCACACCCCTACTCTCTGTACATGTTAGTTAAAGAAATGTTTATTGGACAGATAAAGAGACTGACAGATTGATAGACCATGGCTAATTTCTCATCATATTTCCATGTCAGCCTTAGTAGTCCTGTAAAATTCCTTCCTTGTTCCTTTGCTGTAAAATGCCAGTGAGTTAATCTTTAGATGTTCATATTAAACAGAGATGCCTAGAAACTGCTGTTTTTCTGTCTGTACAGTGGCTCCTGCCATATGTTCGCAGCTGGTAATGGCATGAAGTATTATTCCTAATGGCCCATATTCATCAAAATCTCCAAGTACCAGGGACCTAGCCATGAAGGCTCAGCAGGTTTTCGCAGCTCTGCTGGCACCAAACCTAATTTGCATTCTTTTCAGAACTTTTCCCTCTCACTATAGAGACAGAAGACGCACTCCTGCTGAACAGCAAAACAAGACCTGGATGGAACATGATGGGTCTGGCAGCTGAGGAATGGGGAACGGAAGTTTAAAATAACAGAGAAATACCCTGCAAAACCAATAGTTACAATAATAATGAACAAGACCTAGAGTCACTGTGTTCAAATATCACTGGTTTATAGATGCAATGCCAGCAGTATAGAAAAGAACAGATTCACATAAGTCATTATTTATGAATTAACATCATTATTAGCATTTATTAACATTTTTAAAAATGCCCAGAAAGCTCAAGGAAGCAAACATGGTGTCCCTCCATTTACCCACACAACAACCCCGTGTGTGTGTATGTGTTACGGTGAAGTGGATTCGTTTCTCTGCCCATTAATAGCAGGGATGATTCCTGGATTCATATTTGTATAGACCAATGTATTACAAATGGTCCAAGTTATCAGCCAGATGAGATGCTGGTCAAAGAAATGTCTACTGAAGAGATCAATGAATAGTGAGCCAGCTCAACATTAGGGATGGGTGAATGCTCCCAGCTCTGCTTTTAATTGTCAGGGAAGACAATAATTTATTGGTTCTGATCTGTCCCAAAAAACCCTCCAGATTGGAGCTGGAATCCAGACTGGAGCTGGATCTACTTTGGTTCTTCCATAGATTTCATTCACGTGTATTCAAATAGTTTTTGATTATGCAAAACAAAATCAAGTGGGCATGCACATTCTCATATTGCTCTTCCACAGTCCCCCCTCCTTGTCCACTGCCAAAGCTATAGCCCCCTCCCCATCCGCTGCTTGTCATGTTTACCTTACTTAAACATTTACATTTCACAGTTATTGACTTAAGATGTTCCTTATGCTGTCCCTTATGGTTGCCTGTCTCTTATGTCTGTTGATCAGTTGCAAAGGTAGGCAAACTAATAGACCTGTACCATTTTATGCATGTTTCTCCTCACACAGCCTCATGGGAACTGTAGTGTTTTTCATCACTTTTGTAGTGTATTAAACTTGTATGACTAACAAAAGAGGTGTCTCGTGGCTGCATGATATGTGCTATTTACTTGATCCATCATGCTTGCCGGATCCAGTGTCCATTAAAAAGAAAGACAAGTGCAGAAAGCAGCGTATACACTGTAGGTCATTTGAAGCATGCATCCTTTGCACAGGTGCAAATGAGGGGAATTGACTCTTGGCTAGAAAGACAGTCACTTTAATGACCTGATTATTACTCTGAAGGATATGTGCCTTCAACCAGTTATACAGGAAATTTAGTCTGCAAGCTGCACAGGTGCAAGAGCTATTACAAACTGCAACACAAAAATTACAAATGTAGCTTTAACTTATATTTATTTACCAAGGCACAAACTGTCCATGATGGTGTAGCATCTGAAATAACTTATGCAGGAAACCCAGGCTGAAAGCCACAAACTGCACCAGCATGAAACTGCTTGATTGAACACCTACTTTGAACTTCAAGCAAAAGCATCCATCCAATAAGTAGCTCAGTTCCAGTATACATCATATGCCATAGTTCAGCACTTCTGAAAACCTGGCTGACCTGTTCTGATGGTAGCAGATGGCCTTGCCCTAGCCTGGAGGTGCCTAAGCTTTTCTAAGTCTGCTTTGTGTTCTGAAGATCTCCCTCTCTTGGGATAGAAAACTTCTGCTTCGGTGATACAGCTACAGCCACAGCATGGAAATGCCAGCCTTCACAAAAGACTGGGATTGTTGTAAAGTTTCAGATGCTGATCCTGCTAAATGAGGTTTGCCAGTAGTCATGTGATGTTCTAATTTTCATCATTCTTGGGTACCTAGGGTTGCAGTTTCGCCTGGATCTTGCCATCAGTGCCACCAGACTCCTACTACAGTGCCTGTGCCAATCACATATCCTTGCAGCTAAATTATTTCATACTTCTCTTTAGTCTAACATCAAATGGTCCAAAGAAAGGAACATCTTTCATGTGGAGCTCAGTAAAGGCCATCAATAGTCATAGGAACTGATCACTTAGTTTATTTAAATGGACCACAAAGTAAAACTAACAAGAGGGAGTAAGAAAGTTATATTTAATGTTAAACTAAATTATCTATCTATCTATCTATCTATCATCTATCTATCTATCTATCTATCATCTATCTATCTATCTATCTATCTATCATCATCATCATCATCATCATCATCATCATCATCATCATCATCAATCTAGCTACTGGTTTCCAACTTGCCCTATTTGGGCAAGATAATAGGGAGGGCAGTGGCAAGTCAGTTACAGAGCTTTCTGGATGAGGCTTCCATTTTAGATCCTTCCCAGTCCGGCTTTCGTCCGGGTCACGGGATGGAGATGGCACAGGTCGCCCTCACAGACAACTTCTGAAGGCATCTGGATCGGGGTGGAATGGCAGTGCTGTTGTTGTTAGACCTGGCAGCTGCGTTTGACACAGTCGACCACCAGCTACTGATCCGCTGCCTCGCCGACATTGGAATTCAGGGACTAGCCTTGCAGTGGCTTGCTTCCTTTCTCCAAGATCGGGGACAAAGAGTGGCACTAGGGGATCAGCTGTCCCAAAGGCACCCATTCGAATGTGGAGTGCCCCAAGGGACCGTGCTGTCCCTGATGCTTTTTAACATCTATATGTGCCCTCTTGCCCAGACTGCCCGGAGGCATGGACTGGGCTGTCACCTGTACGCTGATGACACCCAGCTCTATCTGTTGTTGGAAGGCCAGTCAGACTCCAAACTGGAAGACCTAGATCAGGTGTTACAAGCTAAGCTGGCTAAAATTGAATCTGATGAAGACGGAAGTCCTGTGCCTGAGTTGTGGTGGTCCGAGTATAGGCATCCCACTTCCAACCATTGATGGGGTGCCATTGGTGCCAGCGCAGGAGGTTAGGAGTCTGGGAGTGCTCCTGGATGCCTCCCTGACAATGGAGGCCAAGGTAGCATCCACTGCCAGGTCGGCCTTTTACCACCTCCGGCTGATTAGGCAGCTGGTTCCCTTCCTTGAATGCAGTGACGTGGCAACAGTGATCCATGCGATAGTCACCTCAAGACTGGGCTACTGTAATGCCCTCTATATGGGGCTGCCCTTGTTGCAGATCTGGAAGCTTCAGCTGGTGCAAAATGCTGTGGCCAGGCTTTTGATGGAACTCTCTATCCGGCCAAACTGTTGATGGAACTCTCTATTCTTACTTTTAAAGCCCTTTATGGCCAGAGACCTACATACCTGCCTTTCCCCATATGTACCCCAGAGAGCACTGCGATCAGGGATCCAGAATCTACTGGTCCTCCCGAGCATTAAGGAGGCCAGGCTGGCAAATACCAGGGCCAGGGCTTTTTCAGTGGTGGCTTCACTCTGGTGGAATGAGCTCCCAGAGGAGACCAGGGCCCTGCGGGACCTTTTTCGCAGGGCCTGTAAAACAGAGCTCTTCCACCAGGCTTTTGGAGCCCCCCCCCCACGCACACTGCTGTTACCACTGGGAATGCCAACTGACATCATATGGCAAAGAGTCCTGATCCACTGGACCCCTAAGAACTGCCCGAGCCAATTCCCCCCCATGACATCTGAAGTATCTTCTTATAACATCCAATACAGACCAATAGTACCGATGCATAAGACTAGCTCTTTATTATTATACTAGGAAAAAGGCCCGTTGTGGAAATAAATACAACAGCCTCTAGAAAGAGGCTCTGGGCGGGTGCCCCGGCCTTGGACACTCAGTGTCAATTTGCTGTGGCAGCCTCAGCAGGGTATAATGACACTGAGTCCACCATTTTCTCCAGAGGAACTGATCTCTAGCCCTCACCTGGAGATTGGACACATTTTACCTCAGAACAGCAAAACTGTTTAGAATGTTAGAGGCAAAAGCCAATCAAGTCGCATATGCAAATGACCTCTGTGTTCCGAGGCAGAGGCCAATGAGGCTGCATATGCAAATGACCTCTGTGTTCTGACTGGCTATGGGGGGGAGAGGATTAGCAAAATGTTTAGAATGTTGGAGGCAGGACTCAGACAAAGCAGCCAGTGGATAGGGAGACCCTCTGAATGACAGATCAGAGAGAGAACTGATTTTGGAGCGTGTGGAATGTTCTAGAGAAGTGCCACCACCATTTGGCTTTTATTTATAAGGGAGATTTGGTTTTAATATAGTATTTTAATGTTGTATTTATTATCTATATGCATTTTGGAATGTTATCTGTTTGTAAGCCACCCTGAGCAAGCCTTGGCCGAGAGGGTGGGATAAAAGTTTAACAAGCAAACAAACAAATAAATAAATATCACAGAGCAGAAACAAAAGCTAAGCAAATGGTGGAGACATTTAGCCAGCATTCACTCTGTAGCATGAGCTAGTTAATGTGGCGGTGTTAAATGATATGACTGGCAGGCAACCTTTGCCTCTTCTGTAACACATGAGTTCAATATACTCCAGTTGTGTCACTGCTGAGAGTTCCAGGCTATATTGTTATAATCTCCAAGGCCCAATTGAAACAAGACTGTACTGTTAGTGTCAAGCTGGCAAGGTCACAGTCTGTTTGCAGGAAGGACAGTTCGTAATGGTATCAGTGTATTGTTTAGCCAGATCTCCCAAGTGGAATGGAAGAGCTAATGGTATGAACTGTAACCCTCAATCAAACCCCAACACTGACCTGGCTTATTCATAGATCTTTACTCTTGCCAAATACAAATATATTCTTGTTTCTGCTATAAGAGAGAGAAAGAGAGAGAGAGAGAGAGAGAGAGAGAAGGAAGGAAGGAAGGAAGGAAGGAAGGAAGGAAGGAAGGAAAGAAAGAAAGAAAGAAAGAAAGAAAGAAAGAAAGAAAGAAAGAAAGAAAGAAAGAAAGAAAGAAAGAAAGAAAGAAAGAAAAGTTCCTGTGGCATTTAATTAGTGGTTCTACCTCTTGACAGGCATCCTTACTAATTGGTAGTAAATTCAGGACAGACAAAAGAAAATACTGAATTTGCTACCATTATATTTAGTAAAAGCTACAGCATTTTCACAGGACAACAGTTTCATTTTTTGTTTGTTTGTTCATTTACATTTAGTCCATTATGCCTACTCCTGGGATATGATCATGCGAAGATATAAGGTACTGGGGTTCAGCTCCCCTCTGTGCTATAACACTCACTGGGTGCGTTCAGACGGGGGCTTTACATCGGTTAGGGTGCCGGTTCCAATCGTTGTACTTACCGGCGTTCAGACGGGGCACATCTGCCTCCTCTCCCTAACCGGTGTAAAGCCCTTTACACTGTTGCACTCTGCTACCAGGTCCCCAAGTGGTGGTATACAGAGTGCAACGGTGGTAAACGGTGCACCCCGGCGTCTGATCAGTCTCCACCGGTGCCTAGGCATTTCCGTCGGAAGCCTGATGCTTCCGGCTTCCCCCCGCCATTTTATTTTAACTCTATGCGATGTGCGCTCGGGCGAAGCTTCGCCCTGAGCGTCTGTTTAAATTAAACACAAAAAAACTTACTTTACCTTCCCGGAGGAGTCCGGGACTTAAGGGAGGCCAGGTTGGGATTTAAACTTTAAAGGTAAGTCCTTACCTTTAAAGTTTAAATGTAATGGGGGGGGGGTTTGAGCATGCGCAAAAATCGCCATTCTCTGAATGGCTGCCTGTGCGCATGCTCAAACTGCTTTTTTAAAAAAAAACTCCGACGCCCGCAGCGTGTGAGCGGGCGTCCAACGGAGGGCTCCGCAAGATGGAGGGTGAGTCTGATCGCGTTTATGCCGGCATAAACTGCACCGGTTCCAACCGGTGCAGAAAGCCCCCGTGTGAACGCACCCACAGGGTGACCTTGGGCCAATCACTCCCTGTAGCCTTATCTACCTCACAGAACTGTTATAATAAAATGGGGATGGGATAACCATTTATGCTAACCTGTGATTTGCAGGATTGCCAGCCTCCAGGTGGTGACTGGAGATCTCTTGGAATTATAACTGGCATCCAGACGACAGAGATCAGTTTCACTGGAGAAAATGGCTGCCTTGGAAGGTGGATAGCATTTTAACGTGCTGAGGTGCTTCTCCTTCCCAAATACCACCCTTCCAAGGTTCCACCCCCAAATCTCCAGGTATTTCCCAACCCAGAGTTGTCAGCCCTAAGAAGAGTGGGATAAAAACATACTAGATAACTTCCAGTACCAGCCTTTAATTATTAGCAGTAGAACCACTAGTATGTACATTTTGTACATGACTGCATGTATTAATAAAGTTTGCACTTATGTGGTATTCTCCGGATACAAAATAGAGGTTAAATGAATAATAGCTCCCTTCCTGCTAAGTGGGCTGGCTTGCTTCTGTTCTCCATATGATATATTTCAAACAAAATGATTCCTGTGACTCTGGGGATCTTTTTTTTACACTGGTAAATTTGCCTTTCCTCTTTCATATAGTTTCATATAGTAGTTGTTGCAAATAAAGTGATTTTGTAAGATCATTTGAACTAGAAGTCAACTGGTTATATAAAGGTAGATTATGTTATCTTCTCAATTCAAGCAGGCCAATATTTTAGATTTTATTAGCATCCACCAAAGATCAACTCCTAGGCTGGGGAGAATTCATACAGGAACTGCCCAATTGACGCAGATCTGGCCTCGCTGAATAATTGCTAAATGGTAAACAAGGTAATTGGGAGAAACACACTCACCTTTAAACCTAATGTTATAGTAAGTGGGATACTCATGAAAAGGCCCACCTTTTCATCTTTTGTCAAATTCTGGTCCCTGCCACATGGCAAGAAAAACACCATGCAAAGTGCAGCAAATCAGAGCCGCACCAAAGTAGAGACGCCGCAGCGGGATCCCACGGATCCCCTGAGCCGCGGCGCCGTTGCTCCCTGGCACGATCAGATGCCGGGGAGGATGCTACCGTCGGGAGGGGGAGCCTGCCGAACTGCGCATGTGTGAGCATGTGCAGTTCGGCCAGGCGCCAGGGATGCGCCGGCGGAAGGACACGCCGGCGATCCCACGGCCGGCTTTGATGCGGCCTTCCCAGACGAACCACCATGGTAGGTGGTTCATTTTTGCTGCGGGGTTTTGGGCAGAAAGGCCGGATCGGGAACGAGCGCGCAACGCTTCCCAGATGTTGCGGTGGGATCGCGCCTGTTTGCTGCGGCCCCGATCCGTCCCTCTCCCAGCCCAAAACCTCTCGTGTGACCGGGGCCTCTGATCAGGTAGAAAGAAATTCACTGTGTTGCTATTGTGGGATCTATACAGTGACTAAAAGGACAGCCTTGTCAAATCTCATTCCATAGTTTCAAATAACCTGTTGGATATTCTTACTGCCAGCAAGAATGCCCTTACAGAAATGCTCTTGAGTCTCACAAAGAAAGTAATAATGGATGTTCAAAAAGAACAGAATGCAGCTCCTAGCAGAGAGTTAAAACTTAGCATCCCATTTACAAAAGATAAAGGAGCAAAGCACTGTATAAAATAGGTAGGTAGTGAAAATAAAGGAAAACCTATTGAAAATTACTACTGAAAGTCATCAGTATCAAACTGACAAGTGACAAGGCAAAAGTTTATATAATTGCAATGAGGTCATAGGCATCTACTAAAACGAGAACAACAGAATCTTGTTTTTCATAAGAATTGCTTTGATATTCCTAGTCTTAGAAATAAGATTATCCAACAGTTTGAACAGCAGCTTGAATTGCATGATACAAAGAGTTTAACTACCACCTTACCAAATCAATTTTGTGTAACTTGCAGTGTAATTCTAAGCAGAGTTACATCCTTCTAAGTCCATTGTCTTCAAAGGACTTAGAAAGGTGTAGTTCTGTTTAGAGCTGCGATATTAGGAAGAAGCCCCCTAGACAACCTTAAAGAAACATGAAACACCAGGCACTGGAAATAATGGTTAGAGAAAGTAACCTGACTTGTAAAATATCTTCCTAAACCAGCTTACACAATCAGTAAGGAATATGATTCTGTGGTATTTCATCATGTTCTTCTGCCACTAAACCAACACTGTTTTCAAGATAGATTCTTGTTGCTAGGCCCATTCAAGCAAATTACTGCTATCCATATGCTTGTGAAAAGGATTCACTCTTTAAATCTTTTCTGGAGGAATACCAAACTTTTATTGAGAACACAGAAGGCTGATTATGCTTTGTGGTATGGCATCACAGAGGAAGGTCCCTGAAGTTCAGTATCAATTGAGCCAATGGTCTTATGTTCTTGCTTAGAAGAATGGGTGACTAAATTTATCAGCTTCATGCAAGTAGGACCATACAGAATTGTGGTAGGATTATGCAGCCCATTCTAGTCACCCTTTCTTGCAGGAAACCATGGGTAAGAAAGTCCGAAGTATGTGCTGGTAACTTGTCATTGTAGAAAGGCTTAACCCACACATCAAGTAAGAAGAGAAATTCTGCCAACTGATAAGAGTGACAGGATGATTAAAGCAGGGTCGGGCAAAAATACCGATCCTCTTAAATATCCTGGAATACGATGGGAAAAATATATCAGAAAGATTTTTTAATTGCCTTTCTAATTTTCAGATTATTTGCCTGCAGCTCCCTTAAAAACTGTTTCTGTCTTTCTGTTACTGAAGCAGTGTCACTGAAGCAGATCACTGGATGCTGAAAGATAAAGCCTGAAAATCCATTCCTTTCATCAGGACTGAAGAAACGTAGAGAAAGATTCACTTGAAAAATGTTTGGTTTTTCATCCTAAAAAAAAAAAATCTGCAAGGCAGCTGTTTCTTCCTTGAAGCATTAAACCTGAGGAAATTCTGCCCACTCTGGATTTATGAGCTACCAGGGTCTTGTTCAGTGTCCTCACTTCTATAGCAGCAGAGTTGAGAGCCAGTGATGGTATTTCTAGGCATTCCACTAGGGTTGCCAAATGTGCCCGGGGGGCCGTGAACCCCCCGCTTCGGAGCTCCGATTTCCACCCTGGCGGAATCGGGGCCCAGGGGAACCCCGCCCCCGAAGCTGCATCACCAGAGGTGACGCAGCCATGTTGCTGACGTTGGGGGAGTGGCTGAGCTCGTCGGGGGGGAACCATATGTTTTTCCCCCGACGAGCTCGGCCACGCCCCCAACGTCAGCAACGTCTGACGTCACTTCCGGTGACGTTGCGGTGGCGCACGCGCACAACCAGCCTGCTCCCAGACGGGACGGAGCCTCCCCCACCGGTAAGTTTAAAAGATTTGGCAACCCTACATTCCACTCATATTTCAGGTCATCCAGGGGTGTCAGACCAATTATGGAAGCTTGTGTTGAGGGCACCAGACGCCCAAAATGGGGCCAAATCTTATCTGAAATACCTGTCAAGGTCTGCCTGAAGCAGCTAGGCCTTAACAAGTCTCACATTATATCATTAGAGACATGCTGGGTCCTAGATTCCTAAGGACTGCCTGCTGCTACTGTACCCATCCCAGTGTTGGTTGGTCCATGCCCTCTTACCTCAAGAGTGTGTGCTCACTTCAGAAAAGCTGGTCTGGTCTCATAGTTCTCTCAATGATGTCATCAGGTCCGTGGGGTGTCCATGCTGAAGGGGGGGCATTGTGAAATTAATCTGGAAGCATTAATTAATCTATATGAGCAGGCAGGCAATGATTCCAGTTTTCCTGGTTTAATTACAGATTTGATTGGGGGGAAGGGAAAATGGAATTTATTCATTACTAATGAAACATCTTTTGTTGGAATAAGCTTCCCATTTTTTTTCTGCATCAGTGGAGGCCATTTTGGCTGTCGTGCTGATCTGGGATGTTTATTTATTGTGAGGAATAAAGTACCACTGGAAAGTACAAGTGTTTCAGTGTGTGATCTTTGACTCGGCTCCAAATAACACATTGAAGAGTCTTGTCTAATTTGCTGGCACGACATGAAGAAAGAAACTGTGTGAAGCAATTAACCAAAAATGTATGATTGCTTGCACTCCCGTGGATCTTGAGTTAATACCCAAAACATTATTTCTCTCAGCTACATTGCCCTCCCTTTTTATTTGTTAACTTTCCTTCAAAATAAATTTGATAAGCCATTGCCCATTGCTGGTGAGTTATGAAAATGGAACTTTCAGCGCCATTGTAGTCCCAAAGGATAGCTCCTTTATTGCCTTTGTAGTTACAATTCTGGGCATACGGTCTTGTTTAAAACCATAGATCATGCACAAAAAATGTAATAACTTCTAAGTCAAGTGTGCTACTTTTCAATAATTTAATGGGGCTGAGCAGCCTTTATTTTTTAATATTAGAATGAAGGCCCATTAGAGAACCTGGAGTTATGCCCTCTCTGGCCATTATACCCTGCTGGGTCTTGTTATGGCTGTGCTAAAGTACAAGGAGAGAAGTTATATTATCATATTTCTTAAACTACCTGCATCAGAGTTCATATACCGACAAACAAACACAGTACTTAGATCTTTATGACCTCCTTCTGATAAGAGGGCCAGGAGGGGGAGAAAAATGTCCATTAGCTAAGCAATATGCTAGAAGGATGAATTCTTTCTTTCTCAATTGATCCAGTAACCCCTTCACCGGAACCAGTTAAGGTTTTAGATGGAGGCACACATACCCAACTTGTCAATACCTAACCTAAGATCAACCCTCTAGGAAAAACTATCTTTTAAGCAAAGAAGACACTAATCAGGAACCCCATAGCATTTGAAAACTAGTCAATAAAGATAGCCCATACGTCCAAGAGTCTTTACAAGAAATAGTGTAAAGTCTAATCTACCTGTTCCTTCTTTTCCCCCTCCCCCCACAATTGCTTAGAAATTATGATTATTAATGTTATTTGTAAAGCTTTAATGCTCCTATGAGTGGTACACATGACTGGCAAAGCAGTAGCTGGATTATAGAACCAGAAGGATAGTTCAATTTGTTAAAAATAGGTGTATAAAAATATTGAAACGAGGGAAGGAGTTCAAACTAATCTTGTACTGCATGTAGGAAAGTTCAGGTCTTACCCTTTTTTCCCCTCCAAAGGCACTTTTCTAGTTCAAAGTGACTTTGGTTTCGCCAGAGGGAAAATATCAAGGGATATAATTGGAAGATTTTTCTAGGTTTTCCTTGGTTTCAGAAATACAGGAAAGACTTTACAAACTGCATATACAGAGAAAGACTGGAAGAGTAGGAAGAAATATTTCTTTCAAATATTTTATGCCAATACATGCTATATAGATTGCACTGTAGTTGAGAAGATTTGCTTACTTTATACCTTTTCTTAACTGCTCCTTCAAAACTAAGGAAATAAGTCATGGACAAAGGTCATCCTGAATCTTTTCACAGAAATTGTTCACATACCACTGTGTCTCTTTATAAACTGAAGATCCATCCATTAGGATGCACAGTAGAGGGGGTTTGCGGTTTGCTTCCTTCAGGGGCAATCAGCCACCCTAGGCCTTGTAATATGGAGGAACTGCCCATGGCCCTGCCCCCCTGTGAAGCAGAAATGCAGGCCCACACTGCTACTAACACCAGACTTTAATTGGGCAAAGGCTACCCCTTGTTTGGCCCTCAGGTGGTGGTAGTGGTGGCAGTGATTCTGGGGCTCCATCCTGTGTTTTCTCCCACCGCTCCAGATAGGGTTGCCAAGTATAGCTTACCTCCGCAGCAGGGGACTCCCGGGTGGATCCCGAAGCGCGCGCACGTCACCAGGAAGTGACGTTATGACGCTGGGCATGCTGGGGGCGGGGCCACGACCATTCGAGGGGAAACCATAGAGTTTCGAGGGGAAACCATAGGGTGGGGTTCCCCCCAGGGCCCGATTCCATGGCGGCAGAAATCGGGCCTCCAAAGTGGGGGTTTACCCGCCCCCACTTGGCAGCCCTAGCTCCAGAACCACTAAGACCGCCCCTGCCTTCTTTAGATCCTTTTGACAGTAAACAAGAATTTTAATTCTAGGGAGCCTTTTAGGATGGTTACAGCCATGAAACCTTTCAGCAGCAAGCTGACTGTGGAAGTGTACACAAGAATCTTCTTCTGTCTTGAGAATAAACTGGCTTTCCATAATGCAGATTGGCTAACACTTGCTAACCTTCCCCTTTCTCCAAGCAAGTTGTTAATTGGTTAATCCTTGGTTTAGCTATGAAACCCCTCCATCTTGTTGGAGAGTCAAAGTGTTTAAAAAGTAGAGGAGGCCTTAAAATGAAAGATCCAGACAGACTTTCAATTAGATAACCATACATTCAATTAGATAACCCAGTGCCATCAAGTTGCAGACAAATTATGGTGATTCCAAAGGGTTTTTAAGGCATGAGACTAACAGAGATCCATTGTCGTCTCTGCGTAGCAACTCTGCAATTCCTTGGTGGTCTCCCATCAATGTACTAACCAGGGCCAATCCTGCTTAGTTTCTGAGATCAGATGAGATCAGGCTAGCCCAGGTCATCCAAGTCAGGGCATTGTCGGGTTACACTACGATGTTTTCACACATGCTAAATAATGCCATTTCAATGAAATTTCAGCTACCATTTGCAACTGCCATTTCACACAATAAAATCCAGTTGCAAAATGCACTGAAAGTGGATTGATAGTGTGTTATTTAGTGTGTGTGAAAGCGTCTATACATTTTTTTCATTTTATCCTTTATTGAATTTCATTATAATTTGGCTGTTCATTCTTACTATCTGATTGTGCATAAGAGCCAGTTTGGTGTAGTGGTTAAGTGCACGGACTCTAATCTGGGAGAACCGGGTTTGATTCCCCACTCCTCCACTTGCACCTGGCTGGATGACCTTGGGCAAGCGATAGTTCTGGCACAGCTGTTCTTGAAAAAGAGCAGTTTCTGTCAGAGTTCTCTCAGCCCCACCTACCTCACAGGGTGTCTGTTGTGGGGAGGGGAAGGGAAAGGAGTTTGTAAGCCGCTCTGAGACTCCTTTGGGTAGTGAAGGGCGGGGTATAAATCCAATCTCCTCCTCCTCTCCTCATAACGTTACAGAAAAGCAACCATTTCTGTCCATTGAAATTATGAATTCCCTCAATTAAACAGGGTGTTAGCTCCAGAGCCCTCCAGGGTGTTTGAGACAACTTTATCACATTCCTTTGAGTCTGGCGTCAGAATTTTTGAGTCACCTGCTTAATGCTGGTCTGTCCTGCTTGCGTGACTCCTGATAAGTTGTCTCTGCAATGATGGATTACAGAACTCTGATTATAATATCTAGTCTGGATCTAGCCCAATGATGATGGTAGACTTGGAAGAGAGAAATCCTGTGTCCACTAAGAGCCAGTGTGGACAAGCATTGGGGAGTTGTGCCCCTCCGGACATGGTTGTGGCATACCTGACACTCTGCCACACAGGGGTCAATGGGAGGGTGCCGAAATGTTTCCAAACTGTGGTCTCCCCCCTCCCCGAATCACGGCTGTCCTCCTCTCAAAGAGTGTTAGCAACTGCTGGTATCTCTGGGCAGTGCTAATAGCTCTTTTGCCCCTGTGGAGAGCCCAGGAACAGATCAGGGGAAGGAGGCTCCAAGACCCCTGGTGATACCCTGCTGGGGCCGGGCTTCAGTGGCCTGGCAGGATGGGTTTCATGCCCAGGGATGGGAGCCTGTGGTATGCAGGGGGTGGAGGACTTCTTCCCCCCATCACAAGCACCATTTGCACCCTCTTTCACGGCACAGAAAGAAGTACACACTCGGGAGGGGTGCGGGTATAAATGTGGGAGAGTTTTTTTTGGGGGGGTCTACAACTGGGACCCCAAAAATGTAATCTGCCTCCAACTTGGAAAGATTGTAGAGGAGTCAGTTCTAACATCCAACATGAAAGCAACACTGGAGGCACATCTATTACTTAGGAACATACTTGAAACTGTCCCATGCATTATTTCAGTGTATGAACATATGTCAACACTTCAATCCATAAATACTTGGTTGGGCACGAAACTGTAAACAATCTTTATTATGCAAGACAGTTTGCATCACTAATCACTTAAAATGGAAAACTCTGATTTCCCCTGAGAAAAAATATCCAGTATTTATATTGCTACTTATTAACATCTTATTTCCAAACCGAAGCAACTTTTTAAAATCTCCAAGTGAATTATTTCCATTATTCTACAAGTGACAAGGACACAAAAACCAGCATCAAGTTTTAAGCACACTACTTCCATTCACTTCAATAGGTCCTGGGCAGAGAATCCCACTTGAATGAATGAAAAAACACGGCAGCAGTGCTCTCCAGATTGATCCCAGTATTACAAAATATGGTTTATGCATTACAAAGTGTTAAAAGCCACTTCTTTGTTTGCTTCAAATTCCATGTTGGACAAACTGCCTTTGGAGACTAGGGGGTGGCCCTGTCAGCAGTCAACATGTTTCCATTCCTTTGCCAAGCAGAAGAATTTGCCCTGGTTGATGGGTGTGCCATGGACCTGTGTGTTTCAGCCCGGGCGGGGGGGGGTGCTGTGAGCACACTTCCCTTGCTCGTGTGGTGTGGATAGGGTGTCTGCCAAGCTGTCATGGGGTTACTTCTGGGAGTCCCTGTTGGAACTCTGTTGGAACTCTGGGGATGTCTGCCTTCTATCCTTCAGAACCTGCCTTTAGAGACTTGGGGGGCCTGCAAGCATAGGGGGGATGCTTGCCTTGCTTCCAGTGTCTGGCTAGGGGAGGGGGTTGCCCAGATGAAGTTTCCCAATGAGTTCGGTGTCACTGACTTGTTTCTGAGTTGTTTCATAAAGTCCTGTAACTGCAGCTGTCTTTTCCAGAGAGAGCACTGGGGAGACCTTTTTTGGGGGTCCATAATTGGGACTCCAAAAATGTAACTCACCCCCAGCTTGGAGAGATTGTTGAGGAGCAGGCAGCAGGGTGAGGTTCCCTGTTTGTTTGGTGTGTGTAGCTTGCAGGGGGTCCATTCTATATACTTTAGACTGACATTTCCCCCACTTTCCTGGGTGCACTTTTTGGGGGAGATGTAACTTGGACCCCCAAAGTCCAATCTGCACATAACTTAGAGGGCATGTAGAGGAGGATCAGAGAGAAGTCCCCTGTGAGTTTGATGCCTCTAACTTGCGCAGGGTTCATTCCATAGACTCCAGCACCCCCTGAGCCTGCGCTGTTCATTTCCTCAGAAAGCACTTTCCTAGGAGCACCTTCTCTGGGGGGCCATAAGTCAGACCCCCTAAGTCCAATCCTCACCAAGCTTTGAGGGCAGCTAGAGGAGAGTCAGCCAGAGATACCCTGTGAGTTTGGTATCTCTAGTCCTCCACTTGCTAACTTGTTTACCCAAATCAATCAACATGAGATAATGCCACAATCTTGGCTGAATTCCATTATCATTCCAATTTTAAAAAAAAGCTATCCTAACTGTCCAAATAATTATCGGCCAATCAATCTTCTTTCTGTAATCGGCAAACTTTATGCCAAATATTTAGAAAGATGCCTAAAAACTTGGGTACTCACACAACAAATTATTTGTCCTGAACAAATTGGGTTCTCAAAAGGCAGTTCCACCATTGACCACTGTTTTCTGCTATCTTTTTTAGCCAACAAGTATATGAAGTCCGATACAAAAAAACTTTATGCAGCTTTTATTATCTGGAAAATGCATTTGATTCAATCTCTAGACACCTACTCTGGAAAAAGCTAAAACTAATGAAGATGGACCCCCAACTCCTATTTTTGATTTAAAAACTCCACTCATCCACCTTCTGTCAAGTAAAATATACAGAAAGTGGACATTTGACAGCAAAGATCCCATTACAAAAAGGAGTAAAACAAGGCTGTATACTGGCCCCCCTTCTTTTTAATTTATGTTTTGAATGTTTAATTTAAGTTATTAATGTTTTAATTGTTTTAAATTGTTTTTAAAGTTTTATATAGACCAGGTACATTGTACCGACCATTGTAAGCCGCCCTGAGCCTGTCCGCAGGGAGACCGGGGTATAAATACAAATAAAAAATAAATAAATAAACAATTTTTAAATGATCTAGTTTCGTATCTGGAGCCTATTAATGGTCACCCACCTAGATTGGGTCACTGTGCCACCCATCTTCTTCTTTATGTGGATGATACCACAATTCTTTTACGCACAAAAAATATCTTTCACAAGATATTTACAGCATTTCTATAAATACTATCAAGATAATGCATTAACCATAAATTATACTAAATCTAAAGTATTAGTATTTTCAAAACACTGGTGTCCAAGTAAATGGAGAATTGGCAATACAGAAGTTGAACAGGTCAAAACTTTCAAACACTTAAGAGTAACATTTCAGTACAACCTGAATTGGCCAACACAGAGAATTAAATCAATTTCTCAAGATAATCAATCTATCACCCAACTCAAGCAATTCTTCTTTAGCAACGGAAATCAACATATCCCTTCAGCAATAAAAATTTATGAAACTAAAGTGCTTTCCCAAGTACTCTTTGGTTGCTCGGTATGGATAAAGGCACTTAACACTGAGTTTGAGCACATTCAATCAAACTTCTTTTGCCAACTCTTAGGTGTCCCAAGGTGTGTGCCACACTCGGCTCTATGCCTAGAATTGAGCCAACATCTTATTCAAACAAAAGGTTGGCTACTAACCTTTAAATATTGGCTCCAATTCATTTTAGAGCCTCTCCAAACTCTCTAATTTCACACAAAAATGATACACACAGTCCCCTCTGGTTTTCAAAAATAGAAGAAAAAATTCATCAAATAGGGTCTTCAACTGATTACTTTCTCCAAATGGACGAAACCTCAATTTTTTGATCTATTAGACAAAGACTATTCGACCTAGAATTACATAATTTTTATCCTTCACATCCTCATATTTACTCACAAGCTCACCTTAACCTGTCTACCCAACATGACCAAATGGCCCATTATTTACATAATCTCAACCTTCCTTCCCATCGTAGAGCCTTTGCGTCTTTCCCTCAAACATATTGTGGGGTCGATTTAACAACACCCCCCTCTAGGAAAGACTCTGCAAATGTTCCAGCATGGCCCCAGACTCAATCTTCCATATTATTTTGGACTGCCAGCTGCACACATCCTCACATATGAAACTGTTACCCCTTCGGCCACACTTATTTACTAATAATCTTTAAACTGTTAAATATCTTCTTAATGATGTTAATACTGATGCTACAATTATGGTTGCAGAATTCTTAGCTGAATCAGCCGCACTTAGATACAGTCTTTTTACATAACATGCATATTTTATTGTCTAAATTTACTTACTGGAATTAAATGTATCTTCTTAAATGTATTTATTATACACTACTATGCTATTAAAGGTGTCTGAATCTGGTATCTCTAGCATGCACGCGGGGGGGGGGGGGGGTTTCAACAAAACAACAGTTTGTTTAGCCTCTAAAAGTTCATGATGGTTCATGGTTTGCAAACCGGGCATGCCACAAACCACAAACTGAACCGCATTTTCCCAGTTTGTGCCCATCCCTAGATATGAGATACTGGGGTTCATTTGGCGGAAGTGTGATGTTTTGTCTTCTGAACATGGAGAAGCTTCAGTGCAAATGCATGGTTAGAGTCTTTAGAATAAGTAGGCTCTAAAGATAATTACTTTTGTAATATGATTTTAAAAAATATACAAATATTCTCACATAAACCAATGCTCCTGTAGCAGGTTGCAGATCTGTTTGTCCTTACATCACATTCACAGACAGTAGTTGTTGTGGATCTTCCTAAGGCTATGCCCCAGTTTCACAAACTAAAGGCTCAGTGCTTTCTTCTCTCCTTGCCTAAGTTCAAACTGCCAACTCTGGCTTCTCTCTGAGGCACCTGCAGAGCATGTGCCTCAGACCCCCACCCCCACCCCCGCTGATGGACTGCCCCATTCAGAAAAATGTCAGCAGCCATTAAGAAACATTAACACTCTTTTGTCAAGACCCTGACCACTGCAGGCAATAGCAAGCCACTTCGCTGAAACATCCAAGCCACACATATGACTTCCACACACACACACACACACACACAAAATACACATAGAAAAGACCCCGACCACTCATTCACCACAATGGAAGATAGCCACACTCACAACAGTGTTTTAATCTGTGGTGGTTTATGGGGAGGGAGGTATGCTTACAATTTGTTAACCCCTGCAGTGCCTATGAAATAGGGAGCACTTAATCTAAATAGATAAACAAACCCCACTGATCCTTTCAAGTTTGTGCTAGCAGGGATGTAGAAGAGCTGAGAGCCAGTTTGATTTTTTTTTTTTTGTTCCAGCTGAGCTCTGAGCAGGAGCAGGAGAGAGAGCTGTGAGAGAGGTGAGTGGGTTTCTTTTACTTGCTTTCAGCTGAGAGAATTCAGCTAAGGATATTTTGTGGGAAAACTGTGTTTAGCAGTGTGTGGAAGCACTTAGAGTTCTTGCAGAGTCCTGGCTGATTGAGTGTGGGAGAGGAACGGGCATTGTTTGACTGGGATTGCCTGTAATTGAGAGGAAGTGGAAGGGGCCTGTGGCTCTTAGCCTAGGGACTCTTAGACTAGGGGCTCTGTAAGAAGCCCAAAAAGAGCCAGAAAGACAAAGCCCTAGGCTCTTTGTCTTTCCCGTAAAATAATTTGACTTTGATAACAAAAACCACATAAATACCAAGGGTTTAAAAGGGGGATTATATTTATTTATTTTAAAAGAATTATGAAGCCAGAATGCCAGCAGGGGGTTGGGGGCTATCCAGTGTTTTGCACGGAGTGTCACATGTATGACTATCTGCCCACTGGGCAGAAGTCTTGGGTGTGTCCTCGGTGCAAGGAGCTCCTGGTTCTCAGGGAACGTGTGTGCTCCCTTGAGGCCAAGGTGGCTGACCTGGAGAAGCAGAGACAGTCAGCTAGGCGCACAGAAAAGACTCTCGGGGACTTGTTAGCTACGTCCCACTCTGGATCTGGCAGCCCCGCTGCTGTCAGGGAGCATGAGGGTCTAGGGGAAACAGGGCACCGTGCTGAGGATAAGGGGAATGTGCCCTCAGAAGGGACCTCTTCCCCAGCTGGTGAGCGGCTCTCCTTTTGCACCAAGGAACCATCCCTGAGCAGGGTGGGAGGGGGGCTCTTGGTAGTGGGTGATTCGATCCTTAGGCAGGTAGACAGCTGGGTGGCGAACCCGCGTACTGACCGTATGGTGACTTGCCTGCCTGGTGCGAAGGTAGCGGACATTACGCGTGTTTTAGATAGGCTGGTAGATAGTGCTGGGGAGGAGCCAGTGGTCGTGGTGCATGTCGGCACCAACGATGTGGGGAAATGCAGTCGTGAGGTCCTGGAGGAGAAATTTAGGATGCTGGGCAGGAAACTTAGGTCCAGGACCTCCAAGGTAGCCTTCTCAGAAGTGTTACCTGTTCCACGCGCAGGGCCGGAGAGACAGGCAGAGATCAGGAGTCTCAATGCGTGGATGAGACGATGGTGTAGGGGGGAAGGGTTCAGGTTTGTTAGGCACTGGGATACTTTTTGGAACAAGAGGGAGCTGTACAGGCGAGACGGTCTCCACTTGTCCCGAGAAGGAACCAGGCTGCTGGCACTTAAAATCAAAAAGGTGGCAGAGCAGCTTTTAAACTGAATATTGGGGGAAAGCCGACAGGAGATGAAAAGTCTCTGGTTCGGGTTGGCTCATCTGAGAGAGGTGAGGGGGTACCGGTTGCTTTTCTACAGGGAGGTGGATTGAAATTGTCCACAGAGGCCATGGCTGGTGACATGGACTGCCGGACAACGACTCGAGATAGCAAGAGGAAGGATGCAGGCTTAACTTGTAAGGGAAATTACAGCTGTTTCTATACAAATGCTAGAAGTGTCCGAGGTAAAATCGGGGAGTTGGAGTGCTTGGTGTCGGAGGGAAAAATAGACATTGTGGGTATTTCTGAAACTTGGTGGGATGAGGAAAATCAGTGGGACACAGTGATTCCCGGTTATATATTATATCGGAAGGATAGGGGGGGAAGGGTTGGAGGTGGGGTAGCTCTGTATGTCAGAGAGGGTATAAAGTCTAGAAAGATTGAGAGGCTAAGTGAATTGGATTCGCTTCTGGAAGTTCTATGGGTTGAAATAGGGGGGCCAAAAGGAAACTTAACACTGGGAGTTTGTTATCGCCCACCAGATCAAAAGATAGAGGAGGATTATAAAATGATGAATGCCTTAAAGATAGCAACTAGACAAAAACACTGTGTAATAATAGGTGATTTTAACTACCCACACATTGATTGGGTCAATATGTGTTCTAGCCGGGAAAAAGAGATTGAGTTTCTAGACACTCTAAATGACTGTGCTATGGAGCAGATGGTCACGGAACCTACCAGGGGAGAGGCGATCCTTGATTTGGTCCTAAGTAACACTCAAGACCTGGTGAGAGATGTAAAAGTGATTGCACCGCTTGGAAACAGTGATCATAATGTTGTTGAGTTCATCATTTGTACAAATAGAGAATTGGCCAAAAAGACTCACACAACCATTTTTAACTTTAAAAGGGGTAATTTCTCTGATATGAGGGGACACGTGGGGAGGAAACTGAAAGGAAAAGTAGAAAGGGTCAAAACAATTGGGGAAGCTTGGGATCTATTTAAAACTACGATCCTAGAAGCTCAAAAAATATATATTCCGCAGGTTAGGAAAGGCACAAACAGGTATAGGAAAAAGCCTGCATGGTTAACAAACAGAGTAATGGAGGCTGTAAAAAGTAAAAAGAATTCCTTTAAGCAGTGGAAAGCTAGTCACAGTGAGGCTGATAAAACGGAACACAGGCTATGGCAAATAAAATGCAAGTCTGAGGTCAGGCAGGCAAAAAGGGAATATGAGGAGCATATAGCAAAAAACGTAAAAACCAACAATAAAACTTTCTTCAAATACATTAGAAACAGGAAACCAGCCAGGGAGGCAGTGGGGCCCTTGGACGACCAAGGGGTAAAAGGAGTATTGAAGGATGATAGGGAAATGGCTGAGAAGCTAAATGCATTTTTTGCCTCCGTCTTCACTGTGGAAGATGAGAAGTGCTTGCCCACTCCAGAACCACTGATTTCAGGAGGGGTGTTGAAAGACCTGAGTCAGATTGAGGTGACGAGAGAGGAGGTCCTAAAACTGATAGACAACTTAAAAACTGAAAAATCACCAGGCCCAGATGGCATACATCCGAGAGTTCTGAAAGAACTCAAATGTGAACTTGTAGATCTCCTGACAAAGATATGTAATCTTTCCTTAAAATCTGCCTCCATTCCTGAGGATTGGAAGGTAGCTAATGTCACTCCCATCTTTAAAAAGGGTTCCAGAGGAGATCCGGGAAATTACAGGCCAGTCAGTCTGACGTCGATACCGGGTAAATTGGTGGAAACCATTATTAAGGAAAGAATTAGTAGGCACATAGATGAACAAAACCTATTGAGGCAGACTCAGCACGGTTTCTGTAAGGGAAGATCTTGTCTCACTAACCTGTTAGTGTTCTTTGAGGGGGTGAACAAACATGTGGACAAGGGGGATCCAATAGATATTATTTACCTTGACTTCCAGAAAGCTTTTGATAAAGTTCCTCATCAAAGGCTCCTAAGTAAGCTCAAAAATCATGGGATAGAAGGACAAGTCCTTTTATGGATCAAAAACTGGCTAGTTCATAGAAAACAGAGAGTGAGTGTAGGTGGGCAATTTTCTCAGTGGAGGGTGGTAAGCAGTGGGGTACCGCAGGGATCAGTACTTGGTCCACTGCTTTTTAACTTGTTCATTAATGATTTGGAGATGGGAGTAAGCAGTGAAGTGGCTAAATTTGCGGATGATACAAAGTTGTTCAGGGTGGTGAAAACCAGTGAGGATTGTGAGGCACTCCAAGGGGATCTGTCAAGGATGGGCGAGTGGGCGTCAACATGGCAAATGGGGTTCAATGTGGCCAAGTGCAAGGTGATGCACATTGGAGCCAAAAATCCTAAATATAAATACACATTGATGGGGTCTGAACTGGCAGAGACTGAGCAAGAGAGAGATCTTGGAGTTGTAGTGGATAACTCACTGAAAATGTCGAGACAGTGTGTGACTGCAATAAAGAAGGCCAATGCTATGCTGGGGATTATTAGGAAGGGTATTGAAAACAGATCAGCCAATATAATAATGCCCCTATATAAATCAATGGTGAGACCTCATTTGGAATACTGTGTGCAGTTCTGGGCACCACACCTTAAAAAGGATATTATAGCTTTGGAAAAAGTGCAGAAAAGGGCAACTCGAATGATAAAAGGGTTGGAACACTTTCCCTATGAGGAAAGGTTAAAGCGCTTAGAGCTCTTTAGCTTGGAGAAAAGACGACTGAGGGGTGACATGATCGAGGTTTATAAGATTATGCATGGGAAAGAGCAGGTAAAGAAAGAGGTACTTTTCTCCCTTTCTCACAATACAAGAACTCGTGGGCACTCCATGAAACTGCAGAGCGGTCGGGTTAGAACGGATAAAAGGAAGTACTTCTTCACCCAAAGAGTGATTAACACATGGAATTCACTGCCACAGGAAGTGGTGGGTGCTACAAGCATGGACGGCTTCAAAAGGGAATTAGATAAGCATATGGAGCAGAGGTCCATCAGTGGCTATTAGCCACTAGGGGCTCTGGGGCAAGTGATGCTCTGTCTTCTTGGTGCTTGGGGGGGGGGGTCAACAGTGGGAGGGCTTCTAATGTCCTGGCCCCACTGCTGGACCTCCTGATGGCACTGGTATTTCTGGCCACTGTGTGACACAGAGTGTTGGACTGGATGGGCCTTTGGCCTGATCCAACATTGGCGTCTCTTATGTTCTTATGTTCTTATGTTCCTTGGTAATAACATTTGCAACTGCTGGAACTTTCAGAAAAGTGGGGAAAGCAATTACTATTTTTGCCCCTGTGTCTTTCACGTGATCTTTTACTTTTGTGCAAACAAAGCTGGGGTGTGTGGAGAGATCACATTTCACCTTGAAAAATAATAAGCGAAGAAAATCACAGTAATGTTTTTGTTTCTTAATGTTTCTGTGCTTGTTAGGAATAGCAACTCACTAAAGGAGACACACTCTCGAACACTAAACTGCTACTAAACTCACAATAACAGATTTCCCTTTCAGGACACACGTTCATACACAAACAACACAAGACAATGAGAAAAGTCATTTTTATATTCCGGTGGTCCAAAGGATTCTAATAGTAGTAGCACTTCATTGACCTCAGCTTAGTAAAAAGAAGGAGGAGGAGGAGGAGGAGGTTCTTCTGTTTATAAGTCCTGAGATTCGGATAAATCATCCACAGGAATATTTTCCATCCATATCCAAACTGGCCAAAAGAAACCAATCCTGAAAAAATAACTCTTCCATCCCTGTCAATATTATTCCTATAAAGGAAAAAAGACAGGTACCCTGCTTTTGCACTTTTTCTTTTCTTTTAAAGACTATAACAACAGGCCCAGTTTAGATTTGTAAAATTGTTGGGCTCACAGGGTTAAACATCCTCTTCACTCCCTGTTGGCCCTGATCATGGAAATAAGTCATGAGACTAGAATTAAGTGTTGAAAGATGTTGGGTCGATTTGATTATGACTCTTCCAGGATCTCATCTCTTTTGAGTCTTACTGGCCCTAATAGCATATTTTCGAGCCTGGATTAATGCACAGGGGAAACTAGCCTCTAACCCACCTTTTAGGGCCAGCAGAAGCAGATTAAGAATCATAGAATCATAGAGGTGGAAGGGGCCATACAGACCATCTAGTCCAACCCCCTGCCCAATGCAGGACCAGCCTCAAGCATCTCTGACAAATATTCATCCAGCCTCTTCTTGAAAGCTGCCAGTGAAGGGGAGCTTACCACCTCCCTAGTGTCTCCCTTCTGTCATCCATAAACATTGGATGTAGAAGAGATTCCAGTTCAAGCACTCATGCAAGATTAAATAGCCAGAAAGAAGCAGAAATCATATATTATGTCATAAGAAGCAGAAACACAGATGTTGCAGAAGAATAGTCACATGTGGCCAGAATCCTCCCCTTCCCTCAATAAAAACTGGCCATTTGGTAAGCTTTGAGAAAGCTCCCATTTTTCACAGTCAGCTGGTCAGCTAAGTATGTTTCTTACCACTCAGTCCTAAACACTTTGCTTGTGTAAATGGAAATGGTAGCTTGGAATGATTTATTAGGCCAGTTGCTCTTGTTAGCATCTCCCTCTGTCAGCAATAGGCAAGAATGCAGCTTCTCAAGCTGGGGGCGGGGGGGGGAAGGAGGTAGTCTGTTCATGTTCCTTTGACAGGACACATCTAATCCTAGGTGAGTGTTCCTTTGCTAACATAATTCGCTTTACATTGGTTAGCTCCAGGGGTTGTTTCGTAGAAAAAGAGCTAGGGGAACTCATTAGCATAACTCATTAGCATATGCCACACCCCCTGACATCACCGGAAGTGTGTCATAAGGCCGCATCCCCTGACATCACCGGAGGTGTGTCATAAGGCCACACACACCACCCCCAACGGTCCCGGCCGCCGCCGCCGGCCTTGCAGCTCCACTGCCGAGCCCCATGAGGGGCCCGGCAGTGGACCTGCAAGGCCGGTGGGAGTGCAAGGAAGCCCTGCAAAGGCCCTCCCTGGCCCCAGGCAGGCAGGGGTGGGGAGAGGCAGGGAGGAAGCAACTTACCCTCCCTCTTCTCCTGCCTCCTCCTGGCTGAATGAGGGCCGGAAGCGGGGCGGCCGGAAGCAGGGGGCGGGG
>NW_015160869.1:604423-640040 GCF_001447785.1 Gekko japonicus
CCACCCACCCACCCACACACACAGAGCGAGAGAGAGGAAAAGTCCTTTGGTGAACTACTGGCGCAAACAGGTAAAATGCACCTTATTCTGAGTGGGTAATTGTATTCTCATTGTCAAAAAGAACAGATATATGAGTAATAATTAAGCCCTTTGGGAAAGAGAAATGAAACACCAGCTACGGCAAGGTTATGAGTCTGCATATTTTAGAAATTATTTATTTGGGGCTTGATCCAAAACTATTCTAAGGTGAAAGGAAGTCCTTCAGTTAACTTTTCTGAACTTTATTATTGTGGTTCTAGATTTACAACAATGTGCCATGTCGATACAAATATTTCAGAAGCCTGTTGCTTCAGTGACGTGAGAGGATCTTAAAATGCCTTGAAGGAAGTGTGTGTGCTTTGTTCTGAACCTTGTTCAGAGTAAATACCATACTCTCTGTAGAAGCTTAACCCTTGGATCTGAAATATGCTCTGATACAAAGATTCTAAAGGATATTTGAATGAAAAATGTTACTGAATTTTAACTTGTGTTTGGAATCTGTATGCTGCAGAACATTGCAATCGTAATTGGACATCAAGAAGAAGCCAGAGAGTTTTGCAGTAAGAACAAATCTCATTTATTCTCAGGCTCATGCACTCCCTCAAGTGGTACAGTTAGGTAATTTCAGACTTTGGACTTAATGGTGCTATGCCCTTCCCCTCCATAATGAATGGAGAATTCCTAATGTATCATGTTTTTTTGTCCCCATATGTCCCCCCCCCCAACTGTCATGCCTCTTTGCACCCTCAGATCCCCTGGCCTATTGAAACCAGAGGCTTAGATGAATCTATCTTTCTGATATCAAGCCATAGTCTCTAATTGAGACATGTATTTCCCTATTCACTTTCAAAATGAAGTCATCTGGTTGCCATGAGATGCCAGGGCACATTAACTAGGGCTCTTTTGTATAGTTTTTCAAGGCTCCTCATACAATGCCAATGAGTAATGGCCCATGTTTGTTGGACAATAATCTACCCTTTCAGAATCTTCCTCACAATGTAAGCTTCTCTGGAAACCTACTCAAACATCCAGGAGGAGCCACGTGCCCATCTCCTGATCATTGTCCATAGGTATGAGTCACTTTTGCCACCCATGCTAACTCAGTCATTTGGAACCAGGCATATCTCCCTTTCCCACTACATCACCTAGATGCATTCCTCACTAGCACCCCTCAGAACAGCAGATTTGAATTATCTCACGACAGTTTGGATTCTGACTTTTTCACCACTCTTAAAGTTCCACCAATCACAGAGCAGCCCCAGTTTCACCAATGAGCAGCTGGATCCTAAAGTTTGCCCCAATAACATGGAGGATCTTCTGCACAAGTTTTAGCCAATGGCACTGCTTCACCTCTCTTAAAAAGGGCTTTCCAAACCCTCCATTTCAGTTCTGCTTCTGAGCCTTCTTCCATCATTACTGACATGAAATCACTGGATTTTTTGTCCAGGTAGAATATGACATTTCCTTCTCCTGTTCTGCTCCCCTTCCTGAAATTGGTCCTCCATGTCTTTCTACATGCACCCATCTTTTAGCTTCACTGCACCTGCTCCTGTCTAGTCTGCATTACAGCCAGATGGGCTTCTCCCAAAGCATCTGTAATTGGCTATGGATGCTTTCCCTTCCTAACCTGAAAATCTTTTCCTGTTCATCCATTTGTATCTTCTAGTCACTCTTTGGGTAACCTCTACATCCATCTCCTCTTTTTAGGTTGATTTCTGCATACTAGGCACATGGGAAGAACACGATTTGAGTCAAAAGTACCTTTAATTGGGTAATATAACGAAATGCTAGGACTGTGTAGAAGTGAATGACTTTATTGGATTGCTCTGAGTAAATTGCCACTATATTGTTGCCATTGAGTAGTTCAGTCTCACTGTCTTGTATTGCCAATGTTTTGTTCCCCTTTGCTATTCTGTAGCTTGGTTAGGTCGATAAGGTTATTTTCCGATTAAGTATTTCCCCCCTCTTTCTCTTTTCTTCCCTGGGACCCTTATTAAACCTATTCTGGAACTGTGTATATAATTGTTAGCTTAGCTGAACTCTACTGCGTAGTCCATAGTGCTGCAGGTTCTTTTCAGATTTCTTGTGAGAGCAAGCTCAACCACATACACACCCGGTTAGATTTCTGAATCAAACCAGTTTATGAAGCACAACAGCATGCTACACCAGCAACAGCAAACCACATCATGTTATCTCACCCACAGGCATTAAAGATACCAATTGAAGCTGCAGGATGGCCAGCCAGCCACTTCAGGGGCGGAAAGCATATCTGGTCTTCTCAGAGAGAAAGCAAGGAGGAAGCTAGAACCCATGGTTGTGGCTAGCTTAGCTCCCATTGTGTTTTGAGAGCGTAGAGATAAGCTTGATTTCTTTGGAGAGAGTCTTTGGGTTTCTTTCTCCCTGGATTGCTCTGTTTCTATTGATTAGATGGTCCACTTTTAAAGAAAAATGTTTCTATTGTTTTCATGGAGAGGTCAAAAGTTTAGTCAATGCCATCTACTTTTAATTGTCTTTTCCATGCATATTCTAACCACATCTATAATGTAGTGGAGTTCCAGGCGTAGCATAATGAAATCAGCTCAAGTTTATTGGATGACATCAGAATGAAAAGATAAACTAGCCAGTCCGAGGCCGGCTTATATGTGTGTCCACATTCACACCCAACACACACCCAATTCCCGTGATAGGTTGTATTTACAAGACCCAGTCTATAATTGGTCTACATCAGGGTCCGGGCGACCTTATTGGTGTGCACTAGGATCTGTGGTGGCTATTGTTTAGGGACCGAAGGTCTACTTGACCACGTGACCCAGCTAGCGCAGCCATGGCCATCTTAGTACATAACACCCCTCCCCCCCCATAGTTCCAAAGTACTAGCACACATAGTCCCATAAGTACTCTGGGCGCCGTTGTTCTCTTGTTGAGTGACGCAGTTCTGTCGGAGGGCTGCCAGGGTCTCTGTTCATGTTGGTGTGCCTGGTGTGCAGCTTGGATGGCCCAGAGTCCTTGGCGGGTCCGGGATTTAGCGCTGGAGTGGAGTTGGGGGTCAGAGCTGCCAAGGGCATCAGACGGCAGCGTAGTTGGTCTACATGCCTCCAGAGTAGCTGGCCATCTTCCGTTGAGATCTCGTAGAAAAGAGGTCCTATCACTGTTACCACCCTGGCTGGGATCCATGACTGTCCTCTCACATAATTCCTCGCGTACACGGGATCTTCCGGGAAGAACCCACGAGGTGCCTCTTGGGATGTTGAGCCTGAACTGTGGTCAGGGGCCTGATCCAGGTGTAGGCGGGCCAGCCGGGTAATCAACCTCCAGCCCATTAGGAGGTCTGCGGGGCTTTTACTTGTGGAAGTGTGTGGGGTCGTCCGTTGGCTGAACAAAACGCGGCTAACCGGTAGTCCCAATCACCTTGGGCGATCTGGTGGAGTGCTTCCTTTGTAGTGTGTACCATCCACTCCGCCTGTCCGTTCGTGGCCAGGTGGAATGGTGCAGAGCAGATCTGCCGAATTCCGTAGTATTGTGCAAAGTCCCTGAATTCGGCTGATGTAAAGGCGGTCCCATTGTCCGACACCAAGGTGTCGGGTATGCCATGGGTGCTAAAAATCTTCCACATGGCTTTGATCGCTGCCCGAAATGACGTCAAGGAGATGGGGAGTACCTTGAGCTACTTGGAGTAGGCGTCTACTACTATGAAAAATGTCTGTCCCAGGAATTGGCCCGCAAAGTCCAAGTGCAGGCAAGCCCAGGGCTTGTGGGAGGGTTCCCACGGATGCACTGGTGCCCCGGGGGGAGCTGGCCTTGTCTCCTGGCATGTTTGGCAACATTTGACCTGATCCTCTATATCCCCGTCCATGCCGGGCAACCACATTCGCACGATCCCGGGGTGGGTTTCATGCAGTGCCCCTAGTACGTGTTTGCACAGGGGAGTGGGGATGACTACCCTACTACCCCACAGGAGACAGCCTTTGTGCACTGACAATTCATCCCACCAGGACGTATAGGCTGGGAATTGTAGACCCAGTCTATAATAGGTCTACATCAGGATCCGGGCGACCTTATTGGTGTGCACTAGGATCTGCGGTAGCTATTGTTTAGGGACTGAAGGTCTGCTTGACCGTGTGGCCTGGCTAGTACATAACAACATGTACATGTACATTCAAGGCCTGAGCTAGATTTTAGCAGTCTGTAATCAGTCCTCTCCATCTTCCTCCAGACTGTCTTGCATGTTGCTTCAGGTAGCAGTTTCTATTCTAAATAAGTTATTTGAACAGGCTATCCACAGTTTCCCAGACATTCATGAAACAGACCCTACACACACCCCTCAGCTTGTTTAACCACACATTTCTTAACTTATTTTCTCTCATTTTCAGACACTTACCAGAGGGTCTTTCAGTAAATATCCCTAATTCTTAACCACAACTTAGGATAGAGTTGTCAGGCAGTGCCTGGCAACTGGTGGGAGGACTGTGGATAGGGATGAGGGGGGTCCCATGACACTGGCTGCTGTGCCAACATCACTTCAGCTAAAAAACCAGAAGTGACATAGGTCTCTCTAGGAATTCCTGAGAGCAACTGAGCCAGCTACATGAGAGAGAAAGCAATTGCCAGCCAATTTGAGTATAAAAAGGCTTCTAGCCAGATAAAAATAGTGGACTGGCTGCTACTTCTAGAAATTAAACTGGCTTACTCCTAATGGAACTGGAAGTAAGTTTAAAATCATTTAAAATTATTACAATGCTATATTCCATTCAACTGCATGTCTCTTTCCAATCTCAAAAACCATGTTTGTTTCAGGATATTTTGAAAAAGAATTTCAGCTGCAATAATTGCAAGACAGTAAAAAAAAGTTAAACTGCATTCAAAAGAAGTTAAGCTGTATCAAGAGGTTTACACCTTCCAACCTTAGAGGATTACTCCTGAGGAAGACTAATTAAATGAGTATAAAACCTGGTGCTCATGGAGGATATCATGATGTTGGACTTTTCCTTGAGTATGTCAGAATTTCCTAAGCAAAATTGTCATGTTTGAATAGATATACATATTGATGTTCACATGAATTATTAAATGTTATTTTTATCACAGTAATCTCCTGGTGAGGGCTGGAGATCACTGAAAATTATAACTACTCTTCAGGTAGCAGAGATCAGTTCCTCTGGAGAAAATGGTGGACTCTGTGTCATTATACCATGCTGATGTCACCACAGCACATTGATGCTGAGTGCCTAAGGCCTTGGCACTCTTTCTAGAGCTCATTGTATTTATTTCCACAACGAGCCTTATTCCTAGTTGTACATATGTATAGTACTCTCACACATGGTTATCCCAACTCAGGGACCAACTTGGGTAGCAGATTCTGCTTTAAAAATGAGACTATATAATTTGGAACTCCAAAACTGGGAAGGATTTCTCAGAATTACAGAAATATCCCTATATTGACCTCAGTCTTATGTTTCCTCAGTGGTGTCATCCTAGTCACTGCATTATCCCCGATTGTCTGGGATCATCATGTGACAAATCCAAAAAGAAGAAGTAATAATTAGATCAGGAAAATGGCTCTACAGCAGTAGTGAGCAGAAGAAACAAAATTATTAAAATTGAATATATTTTCGAAATTAAGGGATTTATCAGGAAATTTTTAGTCCTCCCCCTTTGCATTACTTACAAACCAACAATTGAAACGGGAGAACATTCAAAGCAACCCTATATTTCTCTGCCATATCCTCATAACCAAGATGTGAGGATTGTGTGAAGACCTATTCCTGCTCTTCATCTTAACTAAAGACAGTTCTGCAGTACTTTCTTTTATCAGAATGTTTCATTATAAGCAATTCCAACTGTCAACCATCATTTGTGCGAAGAACAGGTATTGAATGAGGCTGTTGGGTTCACCGGAGTGCCAGTCCGTGGGCATCTGTCTTCAGAGACAACTCCTAATCCTGCATGGTCTACTGCCTTTACCTTTATGAGTTCCTCTGATTGGTAATTGAGAGAATAAATCTTTGAGGAGCTTACAGAAATGCAAAAAAAAAAAAAAAAGCATCAAGATTCCCTGCAGTCAAGTGTATATTTTATATGGTTCCAGTTCAATTCCTTTAGCCAGATTTTTTAAAAAATCTAGATGACATTATTCAGTAAGAGATCCCTCCCCCCCCCACCTTCACAGCCAGATCTATATTTTCTTTTTTAGTACCTGTTTTGAAAGTCAGCATGAGATGACTCTCGAGATATAGATAAAAAGATACAAAGAGGATAGTTGAGAGGGGGGTTGCAGGTGGGAGGGAGCTTTATCATTTGCAGCTACATTCAAGACAAAGAGTTGAGATTATGTTAGTGATACATTTCAGGTCTGTGCACTTTGAAAATTGGATTTGTTCAAAACATATTATGGGCTCAGTGGCTAATGGCAAATCTGATGAAGGGAGTTCTCTTTGAGTAACACATGGCAACTCTATATGGGAATTATGGAACGCATAAATGGAAAGTAGAGAACACCTGCCCTTATTACTTCCACAATCTGAAAGTCCATATAAAACAAAGACTTCCTTTCATCAGCTCCTCTTTGAATCAAATCGATCCAGCAGAAAAGAATGCATGAAGGGAGAAGGTACAAAGTTGCTTTGAGAGATGGGACAATAATCTTCACTTTTCTCAAAAATTCAGTATCTCTCTATGACTCTTATATATGCAGAATGTTTGCAGCATCAAGTAGTGATCTGGATGTGTGTATGGATTACACAGATTAAAATCAAGAGACAGAACTGCTTCCTTTCTGACTTCAAGTGCTATGAATTTGCCATGATTCTGACATTCAAAGGCTGTGATCAGATGTACAGTTCGATCTGTTGCTGTTCCCTTCCAGATGTAAAATGCACGATCAGACAATAACATCTGTCTGTCATGACCCAGTCATCTGTGTCCCATTCTTAAGAGCATAAGGACATAAGAGACGCCAATGTTGGATCAGGCCAAAGGCCCATCCAGTCCAACACTCTGTGTCACACAGTGGCCAGAAATACCAGGTGCCATCAGGAGGTCCAGCAGTGGGGCCACTGGTTCCTCCCCCTTTACTGCATGTTTCTTTGATAACTGTGAAAGTCTGGTCCTTTGGGGCTGAGCTGGTTTCAAACTGGATTTCCTGTTGTCTGATTGCTATGTCATGCACCCAAGCCATCAGGCAGGTCTGACTGGTCTCTTGTTTTTCAGCTGCCATTTTTTTTACTAGTTAGTGATGTGCACATAACTGCATATTCACACCTCTCCCCTTCTCCCACAGAGGCTGTTCTAAACTTTGTTTTCTTCATTAAAACTTTCAAAGAAAGACGCCCCTATACTTCAGCTTTTTTCTGTGTTTTGGGGAAGGTGTAAATTAAAAAGTTTAGAGAGGGAGACTACATGTCCCAGCAGACTGATCAGCGCTTGTATGCATGCTCAGAGTACAAACTTTCTAAAAACATGGTCGACGGCCCCATGAACTACATATCCCAGGAGGTATATCAGTGCTTGTGGGCATGCTCAAGGGAGAAACTATTTTAAAAATAGCCAATGGTGACACTCCTTGGCTGCTGGGTCTGATATGCCTCTGATCGATCAAGGATGGGTTAAAAGCCCTTTGAAGAGTACTAGAAGGGGTGAGTCTGATCAGTATTCTCTGTTACAAAATACCCTGGATCAATTAGAGGTGGTGCAACAGCGGATCAAAATGCACGTATGATCGCAGCCAAATATTACTAGAATAGTATAAGATCCCGCTGTGAGGACAATTAGAACATTCCAACCTATGAATGGGCCAGTGTCACAACCAATACCAGGAATTCATTTCACAGTGGGCATGTCTACATCACAGTCTCATACTGCAAAGGGTAACTAGGGGACCTCTAATATATAATTCACTGGCACCTTCACCAAACTTCCATTCCCAGGATTCTTGAGTGAATGCCATGACAGTTAAACTACAACACAGACATAGGTGCAGACTGGCCCAGAGTATGTTAGTTGTTGAACCACAACTTTATGTGCAAGATAACAAGCGTCTGACCTCAGTAAATTTAGCCATTTCTTTATCTTTCATACCGTTCTACTTTTATCACCTTTAATTCCCCTATTTTACAGGCTTGCTTGCCACAAAATAATTATGTGAAAATGAGAATAACAGGGGCAGTTAATTTCACATTTCTATAGCAACCATAGAATGGATCCATTCTTTGCCCAGTGAAGTCTGAGGAGACATCACAGAGCAACAAAAGAGACAGGTTTTCAGGTGATAGCTCACTGTATACAATCAGGGCAAATTCTTTAAAAGAGGTCAGTGCCCTCTTTTGTCATTGTCCGAAATACCAGATCTTATCTCATCCATCATTCCCAAGATCGAGAGGGGAAATGTGCTTTTCTTATTGAGTAAAAATAGGATTAGAACATGACTATCAAACTCACAGGCCTGGGCTCCACATCGACTCCAAGCATGTAGTAACAGCATTAGAATTTCCTTGCTGGATCAGGCCAAAGATCCATCTAGACAAAACATCGAACCAAACATGATGCCAGATTGCCTCACCTTGCTCAGCTCCCTAGATTACATGTCAGTTGAGCTCCTGATCAAATCATCTCAATGACTGTTGGAGTTCACCTGAAGTGGCTTCACACCTGTGCAGTGGCCACTTGCCCCACAGCAGAAGTCCCCATCATGAAGCCTATGAGCACAATGGTGCCCACTGACACATTTTCTGTGTGGGGGACCAGGTGGGGCTTTAGCCCAGCAGGGCTTCTGATTGGCAACTGAAAAACAGATGGGCTATGGGGTTTAAAAAAAAACATTGTTTCACGGGGTTGCCAAATCTGTGTTGGGAAATTCATGGAGATTTGGGGGTGGAGCCTGGGGAGGGGAGGGTTTGGGGAGGGGAGGGACCGCAGCAAAGTAGAACGCCATAGAGTCCAAAGCAGCTATTTCTTGCAGGGAAACTGATCTCTGTAGTCTGGAAATCAGGAGTAATTGTGGGAGATCTCCAGGAGCCACCTGGAGACTGATAACCCTAGGGGGAGCTGCAGCCACAGTACAAGGATCCCCACAGCCCAAGGTAAACTGCTGCTGGCCTTGGACATTACTTCCCTTACCACCTGCTCAGGGGGGAGGGAGAGAAGAGCCCACTGCCACACAAGCAAGCATAGCTGGGCTCATGCTGATCACTGCTGCGGCCTGGGGCCACAACAAGTAAGGTTGCCAACCCCCAGGAGATCACCCAGAATTACAACTGATCTCTAGACGGCTGTGGTCAGTTTGCCTCAAGAAAATGCCTGCTTTTGGAGGGTGGACTCTATGGCATTATACCCCACCTTCCCTAGCCTTCCCAAATATGGAGTTGGTAACCCTTCCAGCAAGCCAGTGGAAAGGAGAGAAAAGCCCTTCCCTTCCTGCCAAAGCCTGCCAGCTTCCTCTCCCTCTGAGCTCCACTTCACCCTGGAATTAGATCAAACCAGCTGGCATGTGCACTTAAAGAAAAGCTCTTCCCTTCCCACCCCAGTTGCTGCTGGGAACAATGCAACCTGCAAGCCTTTCTCCCCCTGCCCAAAGCCCGGGGTCTCCTCTTGCATGCCCCTTGCTGATATCGTGTGGGTTGAGAATAAGCTGAGTGGCACATGCAGAGAAGGGGAAGATCTCTTCCAGTCCAAACCTGCTGGTTTCCTTTCATCCCAGCTGCTGCTGCTGCAGTCTAGGCCAGTACCAGAGCAAGCCTTCTGGCCTGAACAGAGAAGTGCAAGCCTCCCCCGCCCCCGCCCCAAGCCATCTGGTTTCCTGTCCTTCCAAGAGCTGCAGGAGCCCAGAAAAAGAACATGCCTGCTGGTGCACATGGAGAAAGAAGAGCCTTTCTCTTCCCTTCCACGCCTACTGCTTTCTTTGCATCCTGAGCTAGGGTTGCTAGGCACAGCCTGGCAACTGGCAGGAGTCTGAGGGGGCAGGGACATGTGAGATGCCATTGTCACTTCTGATGAAAACCTTAAAATGATGGTCATGCTGCTCTAGCAGTTTCCTGGACTCCTGGAACTCTGTGGTAAAACCATAGAGTTTCTGGTAATTCCTAGAGTGGGCTGACATCACCTCCAGGTTATCCCAAGAAGTTACATCAGCCAACAGCTTTTTTAATGTTATTTTTTTCAGGGGGTGGGAAATCCCCTGCCCCCAGCAGGAAACTGTAACCCTATCCTAAGTGCCATTGCTGCAGCTAGGGCTGCCATCCCCCAGGTGAGGACTGGAGATCTCCTGGAATTACAATTGATCCCCAGATGAGAGATGAGTTCCCCTGTTGAAAATGACAGCTTCAGAGGGCAAACTCTATGAGGTCCCTGCCTTCCCAAATTCTGCCCTCCTCAGGCTCCACCCCCTAAATCTCCAGGTATTTCCCAGAGTTGGCAGTTGGAACTGTAGTGCAGGACCAAAGCTGGCTGGCCTGAAAGGGTTCAGGTGGGAGGAGAAAAGGAAGCCAGGGGAGAGCAGGTGGGGAGGGGAGCACGGAGGTGGCAGAGGGCTGAGAGTTCAATCCTACATGGGGCTGAGAACAGTCCAGAAGAAATCCCCCTTTTGGTTCTTTATTCTCTTCTCCCCCACCCCACAGGCTACCTGTGTTGTTTTGGGTTTGTTTCCGATCACTCCCTTTCCTCTGTTTTCCCCCACAGTCCCCATATTTTCCTCACTCATATGCATGTGTGATGGTTTCCTTCCCCTGCCCCACCACTTCAGGCTCCCTCCATTGTGTTGCTTTTATTTTCTCTTTCAGTCTTATGTTCTCTGTGTATTTAAAAAAAATTCTTCTTCTTCTTCTAGCCTTCACTTGGGTTTCCTCTGTATGTATATTTTGTTTTGCTTCTATTTTCTCTCTGCCCCACTTTCACTGAATCTTCAAAAAATTTCCCTTCTCTCCCGCACTTGAGGTTCCGTGTATGTGTGAGAGAGGGACAGAGAGAGAGATTACACACACACACACACACTTCCCCTACCTCTGGTTTTATTCCCCTGCCTTTTCCTCCTATTTGCGCTTCCTCTGGATATAAATATGTGTTTTATTTTTTTCTCTTGGGTTGTTTCTGTCTGTTTTTTTAAAAATCCCCTTTTTCCCTCCTGCCCATTATATGCCATTGTCAACTACTTTTATGAGGTTTTACTGTATCCCGTCTGTCATATTGTATCATGGCATGCATCTGGTTTGAGTTTTTGATATTCGTGGTATAGTGCTGACAATGGCTTTATGTAAAGTAGTTTACCTGTGCAATAGCAGAATGGTACATTAAAACACAGTGGGACTTGCTTCTAACTAAACATGATAGGGCTGCACAGCTAAAATGTACAATGTACCTCACTGGAACAGTTGAAGTCATCAGACCTTCCCAATTTACATGTATTTTTATAATTCAGGTGGAAGTTGACAATAACATCACTATATCAAATCCTGTTCACTTTCCAGAAATAATTTATGTTCCTATCAAAATCTCTCTCTCTCTTGCTGTATACAAGTGCAAGGTCCTCTCACCAGCACTAACTTAGTAACAAGTAAAAAAGAACAAGAGTCCAGTAGTACCTTAAAGACTAGCAACATTTGTGGCAGGGTAGGAGCATGTTAAAAAAATGGCTCTGCTTATGGGAGACGGGCTCATGTAAAGGGAACAGTCGGTTGCTTAACAAACGAGTCAGAGAGTGATTCAGCAAAAGATCCGCTTTATTCAGCAACTCGTAACTCAACTCCAAACACGGATCAACTCTGATAGTCAGAACAGCTTTTGCATTGAAGCTGTTCTGGCTTTAAACTCTCCCGGCTAATGTAGCCACGCCTGCTATACAAATACCAACCAATAAGGTTGCATACATAAAGTCCAATCACTGACGTTCCCACTCAGGGAGCTTGCTGGCACGTGATTGGTTTGTTCTTCCTGTGCTACCAATAGGATTGGAGGGATTAGGATCCTAGCCCAGGACGAAGCTTGATATAGTACTTCAATTAGATGATTCACATACAGTTATGTATTGCAATGGCAGCTATTGAATATATCACAATGTCATTGGCCCAATGGCTATTTGAAAAAAGTACCCAGCTCCATGAGGGGGCTGGAAACCCTAAGTCCTGTATTTTGTTTATTGATGATTGAGGCACATATCCCACTGAGCCATTAAAATGACTTGTACTGTAAACCGGGTAATCACTTGAAGTTCATTGTCTCTTTGCACCTGCACGGTCAGATGTATCTTTTAAATGACCAACATTGGCTTGACTGAATTGCCTACTTTTATATCTGTGCAGTTAGGGGCATCTGAAGAGTAAATGCAAGAAATGATCACAAGATTATCGGGGTTTATGGCCATACATATGGTCACAAACTGAACCACAAAGCAAAATTCCTCACAAATGTTGCACTGTTTGTGGTTAATGAACCAACTTCCCTGAACTTTTAAAGCAATTTGTGGCAGTTCATTGATAGAGCAGAAAGCAGTGGTTTAATGGGACTCCACAAAAGCCACAAAAACTGTTTGGGTTGTCTTGTGCAGTCCCTTTAAACTTCATCAGGACTGTAGAAGACAACCCAAAAGGGACTATGGTCCCTTTCAATGGGGTTTGCAGAGCCACAAACCATGAACTGGTTCAATTTGTGAACGAACCTTCCGGTTTGATTTGTGGTTTGAGCATGAACCATATTTTTCCAGTTTGTGCCCATCCCTAATGGAAGGTGCACAGAGATGTTAATAGTTCAAAAATCTCAAACTGCATTTCCCCCCTTTTAACTATGTACCTTTTAATATTGGCATTAATATTTTCAATTGAAGAATCTAACGGAAACCATGGCAAGTCAAGGCATATTCCGGAGAGATCTGACACCTATGGAAAAGATTATAAAGATATACCCAATCACATCAAAAGGGTTACTGTCAAAAATATATAAGGTAATAGTGACAACAGAGAACTGAACAAAGTTAAAGTACCAACTCCACTGGGAAGAGGATTTAAATCAGCAATGGGAAGACAAAGATTGGGAATTGATCTGGGCCTCCCCAATGAACAAGTCTACGATATTTAACCTTCGTCTACAGAATTTCAAATTACTTATGAGATGGTACATGACCCCAAATCAACTAAACAAAATTAACAGAAGTAATGACTCCACTTGCTGGAAGAAATGCGGACAGACAGGCTCTTACATCCATTGTTGGTGGAGTTGCCCGATAATATGTCAATTCTGGAACAAGGTAACTCAGCGTATAAATGAAATGACCAATCAAAGAATCTCCTTTACACCGGAAGTGATATTGCTGAATAGATGGGACGATTCTGCGAAAGAAGACAGGAGGAACCTCACGTCGCTTATTCTTGCAATGGCTAAACTAACAATAGCCTCTGTATGGAAGTCCTTTAGTCCCCCCATGCTGTCTCCCTGGCATGACAAATTATGGGAACAGTTCGTCATGGCTATAATTAATGACCTAGGTCGAAAGACCCAGACACCATATACCACATACGAAATTTAGAAGGCTCTGGTCACCGGTGGTGAATTACATGACAAAATATTTATTTATTTATTTATTAGATTTGTATCCCGCCCTTCCCAGGTGGACTCATGGCGGCTTCCAACAGCGGCAAATGCCATAACAAACAGTTAAAACAGTATAAAGCAATCAGTAAATAAAGTGCGGTGCTCTAGATATTAACTTATCTCTCCAAGATGGGATCCTTTTATCGCCTAGCCTGGCAACATAGGTTCTTGGTCACCTAGGCGTCTTCCCAGGGCTGGTTCACTTATAGATCTAATCCACCGTCATAGATGGCAACTCCCCACAAATTTGAATTATCACAGGTGGTTGTTCGTATCATCGCTCACTCTCATATTCTGAGCAGTTGAGTAATTCTACATTTATTGAATGGTCAATAACACTAATTGATGGTGTAAGTGTTCAGAGAAGACATAAGATGTAATGTTGAGTAAAGTATAGTAAATAAGATCATATAGGTATTAAGCAGGGTTCCTTAAAGTTCATAGTTCAACCATTACGCATTCATATACTGTATACCCCTCGGCTGTTTTTGTGTTAGTGTTGTTTCTTTCTCTGCATGTGAATGTACTTTTAAGTAAAAGAATAAAAATATAATTTAAAAAAATATTGGAGGCATGGGCTGACTAAATGTGGAGGGCAGCTACTAAAAAAAAAAGAACTACAATAATTTGAGAAAGCAGCAAATGAAAACAGGCACCCTCCAAATTAATTTACACACATCTAGGGCTCTTTTTGTAGCAGGAGCTCCTTTGCATATTAGGCGACACACCCCTAATGTAGCCAATCCTCCAAGAGCTTACAGAGCTCTTCTTACAGGGGCTACTGTAAGATCTTGGAGGATTGGCTACATTAGGGGGGGTGTCACCTAATATGCAAAGGAGCTCCTGCTACAAAAAGAGCCCTGCGTGGCCTGTTTGCGGGGAGGGCGGGGTATAAATGCAATAAAATACCGTAAATAATAACCAAACAATTGGTTCCTTGCTCATGAATGACAAACAGGACATGAGCAGATCCAGTTCCTGCTCTAGCATGCCGAATGGAGACCAGCAATGTGCCATCAACTGTGGCCCAGCCAGACCAAATCCTGGTTCTCATGACCATTTCAATACAATTCAGTCATGATTTTGAAGCAATCTGTGCAACTGTCTGTACAACTCATACTTTTTGGTGGAGCCCAAGGAGCTTAGAAACCATGATCAGGTGCATGGAGGTAGTTTTAGAGCTGTTGCAGGCTAATAAGATGAAGCTTAATCACAAGAAAACTGACGTCTGACTGTGAAAAGTCTGACTCAGGATTTCAGATGTCAGTCACCTGTTCTAGATGGGGTTTTAGTCCCCTTGAAGGAACAGCCCTGTAGGTTGGGTGTGTGTGTCTTGATCTGACTACTTTGGTGCATGCCCTGGTTACATCTAGATTAGATTACTGCAATGGGCTTCCCTTGAAAAGAGCTGAAAAGGCCTCTACAGTCATCTTTTGACACACTGGTTCATATGTCCCCACCTTCTGAGGGTATGTGGGTGACAACCAATGCTCCCTCTAAGCTGTGGAGTCTTGTGAGCAAAAATTCTACTTCGTGAGCTACCGGCATTAAAGTTGTGAGCAAGTGATCTGGCTACTGCATAAATTAGTTTGCTCTGGAGCCATCCTTCCTGAGCTAGGACAAAAATGTGTGAGCTGGAGGCTAAAAAACTGTGCGTTGGCTTACACTCACTCAGCTTAGAGGGAACACTGGTGACAACCTGAGAGAGGGCCATCTTAGTCGTGGCACCAAAACTATGGAACGACTCTCTCCCCAGGGAGATTTATCTGTCCCCTTCTGCTACTTTTTTGTTTCATCCCACATTCTCTCAGCGATCCCTCATTCCTGCCCTGTCTTAACTTCTCTTTCCTATGCTTTTATGTATATGTGTTTTAGTTCTGATTTTAATTATTTTTATAATGTGCTTTTATGATGTCTGTTCTGTTAACTGCCATATGAGGACAGAAAGGTGGCGCAGACATTTTGTAAATGAGTCAAATATCTCACAGGAGCACCTCAGCAATTTGCACAGTAGTTTTTTTAAAAACTGTTGTGGATGCATAGTCATGACAACTGCCTTGCTTGGATTACATCTGTCCCAGGGTCATCCTCATTAGCAGGCTGTGCACCACTAAAAACCAGCTACACTACTCTGCGTGTGCTGCTTTTGCACCTGTAAACCAGGTGTTTTTCACCAGTCAGCAGCATTCATTGTGCTGGTGTACGCTCAGGACAAACTTGATCAAATTGTAATTTCCACACTACAGTAAATCCAGTCAGATGAATAAACTTTGTTTTGGGAGTCAGACAGAAAGGTAAAATTGGCTCCCATGTATGCAATGAGTCCCAGCTATCTGTCAGATTTGTCCTAGGATTGCACTAAATCTGAAATATACTGGGTTCGACACGTGAGTAGTGATCAGCTCATGCTTTATTCAGTGGTTTAGCTCAACTACAAGACAACTCCAGCATGACTGAAGCCCTGCTTATAATCCCATCAAACAGCACACTCCAAACACACCCATTCCCAACAGTAGGCTATTTACACACTAATTGCATCCCGGTTCTTTCAGGCAGCTCCGAGTTGCAGAAAGACTTTGTCAGTACACAACACCCCTCCCCCCCCCTAAGTTCCAAAGCCCCTAGCACACAAAGTCCTTGAGGTAGACTGGCTTGTGCTGCTCTCTCTGTGAGCGCCGGGGCTCCTGGACCGGTGGTGCCAGCGCCTGGGCTCAGTGGGGAAAGGACCTCTCGGGTCTCCTGAAGTTCTGGAACCATGGACGGGTGCTCCATCGCAGCTTGCTCGGGGCCCTCAGTTGCTTGGCCTGCTGCGGTTGCTAGTGGAAGGGACTCACTCTTCATTGGTGGCGTGTAGGTTCCAGGCTGGACTCTTCTTCCTCGGCTGTGGATGGGTCTGGTTCCTTGGGCAGCACCCTGCGGCGTAGCTGGTCTATGTGCTGCCATAACAGTTGGCCTCCTTCTGTGGAAACCTCATATGAGAGAGGTCCTGTGACTTGAGTCACCCTTGCCGGAAACCACACCGGACCACTGGCATAGTTCTGTGCAAAGTCGGGGTCACCAGGGAAAAATCCTCAGGAGGCATCTTGATTCACCGGGGACTGGCGTAACTCGAGGGCCCAGTCCAAGTGAAGGCAGTCTAGACTTGTCGTGGAGTGGCAGCCCATCAAGAGTTCTGCGGGGTTGTGGCCCATGGACATGCTCGGGGTCATTCTGTGGCCAAACAGGAAGACGTCTAGCTGGCGGTTCCAGTCCCCATGGGTGAGCCTCTAGAGGGCGTCCTTTGTAGTTCACACCATTCTCTTGGCTTGACCATTGGTTGCCAGGTGGAAGGGCGTGGACCGCACATGACGGATCAGGTTCTGCTACAAGAACTTCTGGAACTCCCCGGAGGTGAAGGCCGTACCATTGTCTGTTACTACCATGTCAGGCAGAATGTGTGTGCTAAAGATGTGCCTCAGAGCCCGGATAGATGCCCAGGACGTGGTGGAAGCAACTGGCATGACTTCCAACCATTTATTTATTTTTATTTAGGCATTTTTACCCCCCCTCCCCGCGAGCGGGCTCAGGGCGGCTTACAAGGGGCATGAGCCCATACATAAAACCAGATAAAACAGTAAAATCACATGATAATACCAATAACAGTAATAAAGTGCTTTTTGTAAACAAGACGGTCTTGAGTGGTGTTGATGGCATCCTCAATCCTCCACATTGGGTGGCACTGTCCAGCAGATAGTTCAAGCCAATCCCACATTGTCAGTGCCGTGCAATTTATGGCGGAACTTTAGAGTAAGAGTCCACATGGATAAAGAATATTTGTCCCTGGAATGGACTGGCGAAGTCCAAATGTAGCCAGGCCCACAGTCTGTGTGTGGATTCCCACTGGTGCATGGGAGCCTTCAGAGGTTCGGGGCGTGTCTCCTTGCATGCCTGGCAATGCTGGACCCAGACCTCTATTTCACTGTCCATCCCTGGCCACCATATGTAACTTCTGGCCAATGCCTTCATTTTCACGATCCCGGGGTGGGACTCGTGCAGGGCTTCCAACCCTCCTTTCCTCAGCGGTGGGGGCACAACTACCCGCTTCCCCATAGTAGGCACCCCTTGTGCGCAGAGAATTCATCTTTATGGGATGTGATGGTGAAGGGACAGTCATATAGGTAGTCGTGGAACTTCTTCACCCCAGCCACGATCGCGAGGGCTTCTTTCTCGATCTGGGCATAGTTTCGCTCCACTGATGACAAGGTCTGGGAGTCGTAGGTGACCGGCACCTCCAGCCTGTCTGGCAACTGATGGCCGAGGACGGCACTGACGCCGTAGGGAGAAGCGTCGCATGCCAAGACCACTGGCAACATCTCGTCGAAGTGGACGAGGACGTCATTAGATGTGAGAAGCTCCTTTACTGCTTGGAATGTGGTGGCCTGCCACCAGCCCTACACCCAGGGAGCCTTCTTGTTGAACAGGTGGTGGAGAGATTCTGTGATGGCGGCTTTATGGGGCAGAAAGGAGTGATAAAAGTTCAGAAGCCCCAAGAATGCCTGTGACTCTTGATGGTGTGAACCTTGTCAGGTGTGGGGTGGATGCCGTCCGCGTCCACGGAAAATCCAAGGAACTCCACCCGGGGGACTCCCAGGAGGCCCTTTTCCCGCTTCACCTTCAGGCCAGTGGAGTTGAAACGCTATAGCACGGCGCATAGGCGGGTGGCGAAGTCCTCCTCCAATGGGGCGGCAATCAAAACATCATAGAAAAGGGCTATACCCCAGGAATTCCTTTCAACAGAGAGTCCATCAGATTCTGAAAGATTCCCAGAGCCATGTGGATGAGGTGGTGGTGGGCAGAGGGGTGGATGACCAGATATTCCATGGAGAGTGGCTCCAGTATTTTGCCTTCCCCTACCTCAGGCACTGTAAAGTAATGGCAGGCATCCTATCATCCCAGGACTTGTTTACCATGATCTTCATTTGATCCTGAAGTGGTATCCCAATCGGGCAGCTGCCAGCTACCTTTAGGAGGGTTTTGCATCCCCTTTATTAGCCCTGCTTTCCCATGGAGTCAGGCAATCTTAAGTCAACCCATGATGTGCCTGATGCTGTGGCAGCCAAAGTAGCCAAAGAGTGTGCGGTGGGCCGGGTTGCAGACCTTCATTCTCCCCCCCCCTCTGAACCTGAGGGTATCTTCATTAGGGGTTGTCCCCAAGAAAACACTGAGAGAGTTTAGGCTGACAGCAATGGCAATTCTGTAAACTTTGGCAGTTCATGAGAGGAAGGGCAGAACGGGTTGCCTCAGTGCTTAGTTCTTGTGGTCCTTTTTTACATGCCCAGGGAAATGCTGATTGCTGATTTGTGGTCAGGAAGCAATCCTGGAGGCTTTTTGTCATCTTCTGGGTGTGGAACAGTGGTCACTGGGGATGTGGAGGGGAAGGTATTTGTGAATTTCCTGCATTGTGCAGGGGTTGGACTAGATGACCCTGGAGATCCCTTCCAACTCTATAATTCTGTGATTCTGCTCTGTGCAGTGTGCCTTGTTTGACCACACAATCAGCATATAAGGGCATGTTAAAATGTATTACTAAACTGTTTTTTTTAGAATGCTATTCTTAACGTAGCTCACCAAGTTGACAACGTTTGTATTGCTCTGTAAAACATGTGAAAATTTTAATAAAATATTTTTTAAAAAATGAGACATGTCCCCAAGACAGGAGCCTAACTCCTTGTTCATTCTGTACTGACAACATAGCTAATAGCCTGTATAAAATTTGTGACCCCCCCCCCCCAACAGCCTTTGTGGAAGGTGAGGATCTGGGCAGAGACATTTCACCACATGTGCTGGGAGATCACCCACCACTCTTAGGAGTCTCCTCAAAGCTGTTGTAAAGCCTCGCCTCACCTTTGTTGTATTTTGTAACCATCACCTTGCATGTAACACCTAAGTAATCTTTCACAAACACAATATCGAGGACACATAATTTGTTTCTGCCTGGGCACCCTCTTGAACATGAGGGCAGAATTTGGCTGGTAAGACAAAGGAGACCTATTATTTACCATTTCCCACTGTTGCTATAAACATACACACCCATTGCTGCTTTTTTCCTGCTACCTGCTGAAAATATTGATAAGATTATCCAATTTGTTGCATTTCAGGGACACTTTGTGCACAAGAACCGACGTGTGGAATTTACATCAGAATTTGGTAATTCAAGGCATGTTTAATCTAAGTCTCCAGAGGTGGAATATATTAGTCTGGGTGGATGGATCACACCGGTTTTTCCTCACTCTTTGCTGCATTGGTATTGGATAAGCCACTCACTGTCCTATTATTGTTTTCCAAAGCATCTCAATTTTCCGAACAACACCCCCATTTTCATTTCTGTTTACTTCTAATAAATAGAATGAAATATGCCTTAGAGGAGCAGAAATCCTTTACTGAAGCTGTCACCCTCGATAATCCTTCACATTGTCAGGCAATTTTCTCTTTTCTTTAGAGCCGCTCGTTTTGTTGTCTTAATTTCTTACTAGGGTTATTCTGTTGTTTTAAAAATATTGCAGTGGAGTTAGTGGAGAGTCCCGCAGATACATAAAAGACTTCAGACAAGGGAAGCTTGAAATTCTCCTCATTTGAAATTCTTCCTAGATGTTGCAGTTTCAAATAACCTGGAATTACCAATGTGGAACCAATGCATTGTTCTGTTTTTATTTCCAAATTCTGTGAGGCACAGTTTGACGCAGCCTTCAGTACCTTCAGTTTGTTTCCATCATTTTCCTTTCTACATTACCGGTGCCCACGTGTGCATTGACTGAACAATGCATAAAAGCAGTCCTTTGATGAGACATACACTGAGATATTTTGCAGCTGGATACACCATACCATTGCCACAGATAGAAGGATTTCTGCCTGCAGAGCACATTCTTGCCACTCCCCCCCCTTGCTGCAGCCCCAAATGCCCTCCCCCTAAAAAAAAAAAGGCTGTTCCCCAGGACTAGCCTTTCTGGGCATTGGCTGCAGTGGAAGGGGGAGGCAAGAAAGTTGTGTTCGGCAGGAGGAAATCTTTCCACCCATGCAAACACTCCAATAGATACAAGCCTTTTCCTTTATTTTACAGATCAGCAGGAGAGAATGTGTACATTCATAGAACACTAAGGCTGTTTCTGCACCCGTCGTTTTCTCCACCTTCTCCTCGAATGTATTCTGCCTTTTAAATTGCCTTCTGCACTTCCTCCCACTTTCAGCTCTCATTTATGTCGGGTCTTGTTAACAGTTCTGCATTTATTTTCTCACATCCTGCTTTCACTTTGCTGTTCTTCCAGGTTCTTCCAAAACCTATTTTGCCACTGACTCATCAATTACTCTGCTTTCAAGTCGATTATTTCTCCGGTGCAGACAGTTTACTGCAGGCACTGAATTGCCACCCACTCTCCGCCCCTTCTCTGCCCGTTTCCTTTCCCTCACCACTGCAGCAAAGTACAGAACTTTGCAGTTTGCTCTCACTTGCACTCAGCCGTTGGCTTTCCCTTTTCTGTACTGCTGATTTTTTAAAAAAATGTTCTATAACAAGCCGGCTTCAGCATAGCATCATCCTAATTTTCATGATAGTCAACAATGATCACACCTGTAAACCAACACTTCCAGGCTCTCCTTCTAGCGTGGACGGCCGAGAGGAGAGCTTGCCCACTGCCCTGCCTGCCTTCTCTGAACCGCACTTGCCTCCATATCATTCTGTAAAGTATGGTGCCTGGGCAATCTTGGGGGGGGGGTGAAGGGGGGAAGAATGAAAGGATTCACCACATGACCAATGCAATGCAGAAAGCACATTCCATATAAGCAAGTGCTGCAGGGGGAAAGATGCAGAGGAATGTAAGTGGAGCAGAGGATTAGCACAGCATTCGGGATAAAGCAGGAACGACTCAAGAGCACTTAAAAAGAGGAGCAAACTTGGTATGCAGAAAGGGCCTAACAGTAATCAGGAAGAAAATAAGGCCATACTAGTAAGTGGGAGAAAAATGGGGGGGGGGGAACAAGGTGCAAGGGGGAGTGCTTTATTTGACCTTTTAAATAAACTACTCACATTTGCACCTTGTTCTTCCTTTCCCCCCCACTATACACTACACACACACAAATGGGCACAATGCCATGTTTGTACGATCACACCAACTGGACACTGTAGCAAATTGCCTTTCTTCCATTCATTTTAGAAATTCTCCTAGTGACATCAGAATTAAGAAGGAGTGAAATGCAGTGCTGAGTGGAAGTTTGGAACTAGAAAGGACACGTCTCGGGCCCATGGGATTTATAATCTGGTTGGTGGGGAAGGAACAGGGGGATGGAAAAGGATAGCCATACATTCATATGCACTTATATGTACTTCAGCGCTGTTGTGGTTGGGAAAGAAGACTGCGAGGTTAAACAACATTCATGAAAGAAGCTGGTCTTCCTTTTTCTAACTGCAGGCATCTTGTCCTCAATTAACTGAAGTGGTAAAATACTGCTACTTCAGGGAAGATATTCTTGGACAATAAAGCTGTCTAAAATTTGCTGCCTCTTACATTTGTCACTGGTTGTTGGTGCCAGATGGAGGGTGGGGGTAGGAAAGAAATGGCGCATTCAGTGCGGTGCATGTTGAATTGCAAATGCATATGCATACCAAGTCTGCTTTGTTTTAGGTGTCAAATTAAAAAAAAAACCTCTGTCTTTCAGGCTTTTAGTTGATTTCTTGTTACATTGTTATAGGATTGCCAACTATTAAGTTGGTCCCTCTAGCTGTCTGTTTAATATCAGCTTGCTCTCTGTAACAAACACCAGGTGATGTTATTTCCTCCCATGCTGAGAAAAAGCAGATTGTCCTTTCCCATGCATTCCATGCATTAAAGGGACAGGCCTTTTTTTTCCTGGCCAGTTGCTGCTATTGGATTTTAAGTAAATAGGTTGGTGAACACACAAGGAATTGTGGGTGGGACAATCTGGAAATTTCCCCCATTTCCTTCTCTGAGATTCTCTAAATTCTCAGGACTTGGGCTGGCTTATCTCTCCCTCTCCTTCAGCTGACTCTCAACTACTCTCAGCATTTCATGGTTCTAGAGTATATTCAGTCCTTATGAGGCCTTTTGGGGAGGTCTTTTGGTTAATTTACAGAGTCATATTTTTCTGCACTGCTGAAGAATATATACCTGTGTCCAGTGTTCCCTCTAAACTGAGTTAGTGTGAGTTAGCTCACAGTTTTTTAGCCTCCAGCTCACACATTTCTGTCTTAGCTCAGGAAGGATGGCTCCAGAGCAAACTAATTTATGCAGTAGCCAAATCATTTGCCCACAACTTTAATGCCAGTAGCTCACAAAATAGAATTTTTGCTCACAAGACTCCAACGCTTAGAGGGAACATTGCCTGTGTCTGTGAGTTGCCCCAACACGTGGTTTTTCTCATTTCCACAATGACCAGTCAAGTTATTGGTAGAGTGATCATTTAGGGCCACCCACAATCAGGTCCACAAGGATCTGTAATGTGTATTTAGCCCCATGTTATAACTTGCCATTGTCAGCAACACCTTTAACAGTTTCATGATTATGATTTGTTTTTAAAGTAATATTTTTGTATTGTGTGCAAGAGTTAAAAAAACATAAGAGGCAAAAATAAGATGCTTCTGCACAATAATTGGCACCAAACATTGCAATTAAATGTAATCTGAATTAAAATTTTATGTCTTTATAATTACCTGCAACAAGCGAGAACTACAGCTTGTCGTTTCAATATACAATGAATTATTTAATGGCTGGATCCAGTTCTGCATTCAATGGTGTTTAATTACCTGCAAAAAACAGGAGAGTGAAAGAGGGAGTAAGTCGTTTTAAGAAAAATAAATACACTTACTGTCAAGGTTAGGTTGTTTATTATGCTTTTTTACCTCTTAAATTAAAAAAGTGTCTAACCATCCAATCTTGAAATTACGGGTTATACACATAATTAAATTTATGATCTATATCCAAGGAATTTTGTAGCAAAAAATACCTTCCCCTGAATTATTTAAGATAATACTTTATTCTGAGTACTTTCAGGAGAGATGTAGTCAGTCTCTCAGGAGTATGGGTTATAAACCAGTTACACATCTGCTGCAGCTGTTTCATTTCGGAGGGTCCTAGTGTGGTTATTGTAATCAGAACAGTCAGGGTCTTAGAGATAGGACTTCTCTAAGAGCTAAAGCGCATGTATTGCAGTGGCTCACGGAGCAAATTATGAATCAGGAAGTTCCTAATTTTGCTTCTGTTATGAACTGACAAAATGTCTTTAAGGCAGCCACTGTCATGACCTCCCTCTAGGGTTGTTAGCCTCCAGGTGAGACCTGGTGATCTCCCGCTTTTACAACTGATCTCCACCTGACAGAGATCACTCCCCCTGGAGAAAATGGCTACTATGAAGGGTAGGCTCTACGGCATTTTACCATGCTGAGGCCCCTCCCCTCCCCAAACCCCACCCTCTCCTGGATCCACTCCCAAAGTCTCCAGGTATTTTACAACCCAGACCTGGCAACCCTCCCTCCCTCCAACCAGTGACTCATACCCAGAGTCCTCAGGGGAAGACCCTGAAGAACCGAGGCCACTGGCTGAAGAGAACCAGGAAGGGCTTGACATGGCAGTGGGGTTGCCAGCCTCCAGGTGGCTCCTGGAGATCTCCTGTTATTACAATTGACTTTCAGACAACCAAGATCAGTTCCCCTGAGAAAATGGCTGCTTTGGATGGTGGAATCGATGGCATCACAACCTGTGGAAGTCCCTTCCCTCACCAAACCCCGCCCTCTCCAGGCTCCACCCCCCAAATCTCCATGTATTTCTCAACCCAGAGCTGGCAACCCTACATGGCTTAGGCACCAGCAGACGCTGTGCCAGAGGCCACCCTGTTGGCAACTACAAGTGAAATAGGGTTGCCAATCTCCAGGTGGTGGCCAAGGTTCCCTCTAAGGTGTGCAGTCTCGTGAGCAGAAATTTTACCCTGTGAGCCAAAAGTGGTGGTAGCTTTAAAACTCTGAGTGGGCGGACATTTTAAAAAAAATTATTTCAGTGTACAAACATACAAAACATAAAAACATAATATATAAACTATTATCATTTGTATTACAAGCCATATTTATATTAAATTTATTTATATTTATATGGAACATATTTGTATAGTCTTTCAAACTATATTTTAGAAATGATTTATTCATCATAGCCATGAACAGTATCATCAAGTTTCATTATGGAATTTTTTTTTTAATTTAGCCTCTCTTCTTCCATTCTCTTTCCCCCCCAATAATTGAAAACACTGTCAATATTAATATTATTCCTAGTATTCATATGCAGTTTTTTTCTCATTAAGTTCTCCAGGTGATCTGTTTCTAACAGACTTCTTATCTTAGTTTTGATGGCATTCATCAAGCTAAAACCTCTCTCACAATCAGCACTTTATTATTATTTATTACTTTAAATTTATACCCCACCCTACCCCACTAGCACTTGAGGCTTGAAAAGTTCCACAAACGTCCAGAAGAAGATTTAGCTCACTGAATTGTTCTTGTAGTGTAAATGTCAGTAAGTCCTGGAAGGTTTTCATTGCTCCAGCTTTCATCTTCTCTGCAATGAGTGAGTGGCAATTCAGTGCCTGCAGTAAACAGGATTGAGTAGACGCGGGGGAAATCACGCAAAGCTGCGGGGCAAAATGTGGCCGAGCAGCAGCTTGTGTGAAATTGACACGTACCATCGGGGCAAAAGGGAAGAGTGAGTGTGGAGTAGCGCTTGTGGGAAATCGTTCTGAATACTGCTTATATAGTTCCTTAGCATATGATTGTTCATCTTTCTGGAACAAAACGCAGTAACACTTAGCTAATCTTGAACGTTCTTGATTCCCAAAAGAAAAGTTGTCCAGGTTGGAGGAATTTGATAAACAGTCTTTGTCAAATATACACCAATCCTGTAATTAATTCTCTGGAAATCTTTTATCCATGTGGTCACAAGTTTGTGTAATGAACTGGAGAATGGGATCCTGTACAGTTTAACTGAAATGGACTTTGTCTCCCAGATATTGAGATCTGATCTTCCTCATTTTATTTATTTATTTTATTTAATTCAATTTATACCCCGCCCTCCCCGCAATGCGGGCTCAGGGCGGCTTACAAGTGGCAAACGCCGATATAAAACAAATTTAAAAACATTTATAAATCCCACAATACAAAAACATTCTTAGCAATTATTGAGTCCTCTAGATGTTCAACATAGTATCAGATGGCATTTTTTTTTAACTGTTTAGCCTCATCTGCTCCAGGGACTGATGTTCCCTCATCCAGGGCCAGGTAAAGATGGAATAACGGTGATGTTAGTGGTGGCTCCTACTCATACGCCTGGTGGAAGAGCTCCATCTTACAGGCCCTGCGGAACTGCATAAGGTCCCGCAGGGCCCGGATCTCCTCCTGGAGCTCATTCCACCAGGTAGGAGCTGCCACCGAGAAAGCCCTGGCCCTGGTAGCGGCCAGCCTGGCCTCTTTGGGACCTGGCATTGCTGGGAGGTGTTGGGTCCCAGACCGAAGTGCTCGCGGGGGAACATATGAGGAATTTTGGCTTTGGTGAACTGAAATGCTTCCACGGTGGTCAAAGAGCTCTTCTGAAGAATTTTGCAAAGTTCTGCTAAATCGCCAAGAACATCACAAAGGATAAATAATGCCACCTTGTATTGTGGATTACTTAATTTTTCAAGGCAGTATTTGTGTACAGGGTCATTATCTTCTTCTACTTGTTCTTTGCAATATTCAAGTAAGATGTCATAATTATTAACCAGGGTGCTTACAGGAAAGTTCCTAGAGAGTCATCTTACCTCGTTCATTGGCCTAAATGAAAGTACGTCTCTGTCTCCCATGTTGGCAATTTCCTCCAGTTTGGCTTTTCTTGTGCTGGATCTACAGAAGTAAACAGTGTGTATTAGGGTTTCAACCTCCCTAATGATTGGGATTTTTTTCCATGCGTCATCTATTCCTAAATCTTCTCGATGAGCTACACAGTGCTGCTCTAGCAGATGAGGAATTGATTCACACAGAATTGCAGCAACACCATTCCGCTTTCCAAGCATGACGGAGGCACCATCTGATGTAAACATGACCATGCGATTCATGTCCAAATGATTCTCATTATAAAACTTCCTTATGGAATCAACTATTGCAGCACTATTGCAGGCAGACAATTTCACAATGCCAGCAAAAACAGTTTTATGAATATCACTGCCAGTTCTCCTGAATTTGATGTACATAATGAGCATCTTTGACACAGTGATGTTGGTACTTTCATCGATTAGGAGGGTGTGAAAAGCAGATTCTCGGATTTCATTTAAAATTTCACTTTTGATAACACTATTTATGCATTCAATGAATTCAAAGGCATAGTTTTTGATTCTCCAGGTTGTGGGAATTTTGGCATATTTTTCCACGTGGTCACGAATTTCCTGTACAGACAGCATTGATGCATTCAGCTTAACTGCAAGTAGCACGTTGTCAACTAAAATCTTGACCTCTTCTCGATTTGACTTTTCTCAGTTTGCATACTCAATTCCGGTGTTCCGATCCTCAGGGGTTTCTCGCAAGAAATTCATTAGAGATCCACAGCTCTTATTCTGGAGTTTTGTCACTGCTTCCAGGTGGTATTTGTGATTTTTGTGGCACGTAAGATAATCTATTTTCCACTCATCCCATTTCTTTCCAGTGCTCCAGTCCCCCTCAATTCCTGCTTTGATACATATTTTGCAGACTACCACATCTGTCTCATGATACTTGAAGATTTCTTTTAGCTGCATATTCTTGCATCCAATGAAGTGTGGCATTGCTGTTTCAACAGAGAACTTCGTCAACCACTCAGTCTTGAAGCTGTTGTATTTTTTCTTCGTGAGTCCACTGAAGAGTTGAATGTCAGCTTTCCGCTTTGACATTTTCAATTACTCTGGTCTCTGGGGGCAAACAAAGAAGGGAACGAGTCTTTAAAACTTCCAGCTGAACAGACGAGTTGGGTACAGAAACCAAGCAAATATACCCTCTCTCCTCTTAACTGCCCTGGTATCATAAACAAGACTCCATCTTTGGCATCAGCAACATATGAAAGTAAATGAGTCATACATAAAACAAACAAATGTCAGCATGCTTAGCCTTGGAAAATTGTATAAAGTAAATTACTAGCCTATCACTGTACTCATTCATACCCCTTCCAAAATGGCTAAGCACAAGACACCCTTACCTTTCCTTCTTCCACTGTAGTCACAAAAAACAGTAGGCAATCCACAGATTACTTTGCCATGCTCTATGAGAACAAGAACAAGACAATCAGTAAAATGCACCAGAGACCTTTTGGGGGCTGACTCACCTCAGGAAGGGCAGAAGGTGGGCAGCAGAGCAGTCCTCCTTCTGGGCCAGGATATCTCCAGGAGCACGAGGCAGAAGACTGCCAGGCAGGGTAGCAGCGCCCCCTTTCATAGGGCAAGCAAACCCCGGCTGAGGGGAGGCAGGGCCAGCCCAGATTAGGAAACACAAATCATACTGCTGTGTTTCTTTGCTGCCTGAGCAAACAGATCCATGCTGCATGGCCATTGAGAAGGGAACCTCCCACCCCTGCGCTGTGAAAAAAATTGCTGCACTAATGGGAGGAAATTGGTGCACCAGTGCAGTCTGGCACAGCTTAAAGGGAACCTAGGTGGTGGCTGGAGATCTCCTGGGATTACAACTGATTTCCAGGCACCAAAGATCAGTTCACCTGGAGAAAATGGCTACTTTGAAAGGTAGACTCTATGACATTATACTCCATTGAAGTCCCTCCCCTCCCCAAACCCTGCCCTCCTCAGGCTCCACCTCCAAAATCTCCAGGTGTTTCCCAACCCAGAGCTGGCAACTCTAAAGTGAAATCTCATCACGAGCCCCTGAGATAGCCACCATGCATCCACTGTGCATGTCTTGAACCCAGATCCATAGGCCCTCGGGACCTGCTGCCTCTCTGTAGGAATGGTGGTGACAGAAAGATTAGGCTGAAGTGGCCCAAAGGAGTGCCAGACTGGTGGTGAGTAACCCCATCCCAGAGCCAGGCAGTGAGATCGATACTTCTTTGCAGGATCCTCGCCAAAAGTACAGCACGTAGCAGGAGATCAGCACCTGCCAGCGGTGCAGCTGAGCCTGATTATCTCCCAGCCTATTTAGGCTGAGGCTCAGGAAGGCTGCCTTGCTAGATCAACTAGTTTATGAGGTGAAAGTGTGTGTTCTAGTTCTTTGTTTCCAGCTCCCATTGATGCTCATAAGTCTTGTTATCTAGAGCATCCAGAGTAGACACTGGATGCTGCCTGCAGAGTGCAGGACAACCATCATCTTCCAGCCTCAGCCCCCCCCCCCCAGCTGCTAGCACAGAGAAAATAACACTGAACAATCAACATAGGGGTGTTGTAAGGACTGTGTGTGTTAAGCTCTGTCAAGTCACTTTTAACTCAGGGTGATTCTATGAATTAATGACCTTGAAAACATCCTGACTTTAATAGGTCTTATAAACTGAGGGCCGTGGTTTCATTTGTTGTTGTTGAATCAATCAACCTCATTTATCTCTTTCCTGCTACCTTTAACTTTTCCTGGCGTTATTGTCTTTTCCACTTAGTCTTGGGAGTTTGATAGCCTCAGTTTAGTCATTTTAGCTTCTGGCTTGATTTGATCTACAACCCACTCATGTGCCTTTTTGGAGGTCCAGGGTATCTGTAAAACTCTCCTCAAAGCCTACATTTCAAAGGAATTCACTTTCTTCTTGTTAGCTTTATTCATTGTCCAACTTTCACACCCATAGATAGGGAATACTATGGCATGGATTATTTTGATCTTGATCGTCACTTAAATTGTAAGGATTACCATGTGATAACATACATGAAGCAATCTGAATACCCAGAAAAGAGCTATAAGTATTGCAATTATTCGTCCTATACAGAAAATGGCCTTCCCATGGCCAACTCCAGTGTTGTGAGGGGGACTCCCTTGAGCAACCAAGTACAATTTTCAGAACATTTTCTGGGACCAAGCCCAATGAAGGATTCTGTGTAGACCTACTTAGGATTGCTGTCTAAGACAACATCAAACTGTCTGGAATTGGAAGGATGGAGCATACCTGGTGATTGCCAGAGGGAAGAAGGGAGTGCAAAATACAACAAAAAAGACCCTAAGTATTTTAAAAATTCCTTTATGTAAGCATTGGATCATTTTCCAGTTTTGTTTTCCACTTACCTGTTTCAACAGAATTCAGTTCTTGTCCATGGAAAGCAATGGGCATTAGTAATTACCCATTAGTTCCCCATGGTGAGGGGAAAGACACTCTGTGTATGTTCATAGGCTCTTTTCTTATTATTGCTGGTTTTGTCACTGCTTCCAAAAAGTGTCAATTGCTCATGGACCTTTGAGGTTTTTCCCACCCTTAATTTGAAACCTTCCTGTAGTCTCCTTCCTCCATTTATTACCTGCTGTTCTTCATTGCTTGTTGGAGATCCTGACACCACTCATCAAGAAAGACATATTGTTCTTGAATTGCTTGACAGATGATGTCTGTATAAGGAAAACATGGACCTCTGGCTGTTTTGGAAACTGGAGGCACTAGAGACTTCACCATATGTTTGTTTCTCTGGGCTTCTGGGCAGATCTTTGTCTGATCCCGTGCCATTTGGGAAGCCAGATGTTACATAACTATGGCACCATGCCAGTAGAGTGTCTACTATATGCCAATGCCAGAGGGACCCTCTAATGTTTGGCCTGCAAGTGTTATATCGCCAACATGAGCTTGACCAGTGCTGTTCACACAGGTCAAGGGTGCCTCCAGCTTACTCTGGGTGGGTAGTGCTGTAGGAGCACCTTGTTTCATTTTATTCTTCCTGGGAGAGGCATTTGAACAACAGATCAGCTGCAGCTGAAAACAGTCTTCTGACCCAGTTCTTTCAAAAATGAAAACCATGTCAAGAAATATCCTTTGTTTCTGGCACTTCAGTACATGGAGCATCACAGTGCCACAGGGCAGAGGAGTTACAGTCACGCACATGACAAATCCTGTTTTTCTGCCTAATAAGGATGCTTGAAATGGAAGAAGAGTGAAGCAGAAAGAGGAGGATTTATTTCTTGGTTAGTGGGAGGAGGCAAGGATGTCTATCTGTCTATCAATCAATCAATCACATGCAACAGTCCCACTATAATGTTGGATGTAGCCACTGTGTTGAAAGTAAGCAAGAGTAGGTCTGGTCAGAGACATACTTGGAACCCCGTGTAAACTACAATGTTCTAGAATGGTGAAAAAAATGGGATGCGAACCTGACAGATAAAATTACCAGGAAATAAAACCAAGATTACATTATAAAGGTATCAAGGGTAGACACGTAAGTGGCCATATAGGTGAGTAGTATAGCATATGATTTGCTCAACTTCACAACTGCAGCGGAAAAAAGAGTTGGGAGGATTCTTTGTCTGGAGCCTTGGAAATTTGTGCCCAGTTAGTGTAGAATGATAATCCATCATCATATATATATACGCTGACAGCACCATAGATTTTTAATGTCTGAAGACCTGAATTATGCCCAGTGGAATGTATACACTTATTTTGTCCCATATAAGTGAGTGGTTTTCATTTACAGTAAAGCACATTGGGGATAATGTTGGGATGATGAGAACAAAGCTTACTGGCTTCTACTGATACTGGATGGGGTCCTCACTGCGCTACATATCAAGTAGAAGCTAATGCTTTTGATCAATAATGGTAGGCAAGTCAAAGGAAAATCCTTTGTGAAATAAGACTTTCCCATTCAATTATCCCTGCACTCAAATTACTATCTAAACATCAGTTTCTGAAGCTGTCTGTTATACATCACTGGACAACTAAGTAATGCCCACTCTAATATACCCATTCAGCATTCTAGCTATGTCTGAATCTCCTTTGAACATTGAGTTGTTGGCAGGGGTCTTGTTGTAGAAAAAGAGCTGCCGGAGCTCATTAGCATAACTCATTAGCATAACTTATTTGCATATGCCACGCCCCCTGACATCACCGGAAGTGACAGAAGGCCACACCCCCTGACATCACCGGAAGTGTGTCAGAAGGCCCGGCTACTTACCCTCCTGCTTCATCCTCATTCCCAAACGGAATGAGGATTGAAGCAGAGGGCGGGGTAAAGAAGGGGGCGGGGCTTCACCACGTGACCGCCCCGCCCCCTAGAGGTTCTCTTCCGGAGCTCCGTACCTGAGAGCTCCCCCCCGACTAGAGCCCTGGTTGTTGGAATGAAATTTGGCATGTCTGTTCAGGACACAATTCTGCATTTTAAAGTTCAGTCCCAAATCATGGCTGAGGAGAGGAAAATGAAAAATATGTTGTAATGTGATATGTGCCTTGAACACTGAGATATCAGGTGTGCATGTCTCGGTTACAATTCTATTCTTCAAGTCTGAATTGCAGCCCAATCTTTGTACTAATTTTCAAGAAACCCTATCTGTGTGTACAGTACTGTCAAGTCACAAACAACTTGCAGGAAATCCATAGTGTTTTCAAGGCAAGGGATGAACTGAGTTGGGTTGCCATTGCCTGTCTTTGGTCCTGTCCACACGGGATGTTTTGGGCTGGGAGAGGGACGGATTGGGGCCGCAGCAAATGGGTGTGATCCCACAACAACATCTGGGAATCGTGCTGCGCCCGTTCCCATCCCGTTCCCAATCCGCCCCTCCCGGCCAAACCCCGCAGCAAAAAAGGTAGGTGGTTCTGTCCGAAAGGCCACATCACTGCCGGCCGTGGGATCGCCGGCGCGTCTTTTCGCCAGCGCATCCCCGGCCCCCGGCCGTACTGCGCATGCTCAAGCATGTGCAGTTCGACAGCCTCCCCCTCCCAATCGTCTCTTCCTCCCCGGCATCTGATCGTGCCGGGGAGCAAAGGCGCTGCTGCTCAGGGGATCGTGGGATCCCGCCGCGGCGTCTCTTTTTTGGTGCAGCTTTTAAAAGCTGCACTTTGGCCAGTGTTTTCCCTGCCATGTGGCAGGGGTGTTTGTGTAGTACCCTAGACTTCCTTGATGGTCTCCCATATAAGTACTACCTAGGGCCAACTTTGCTTAACTTCTGAGATCTGACCCTACAAATCAGGGCACAGCTTGTAGGGTTGCCATCCTCCAAGTGGGGCCTGGAGATCTCCTGGAATTACAACTGATCCCTAGATGACCAAGAGAAAATGGCTGCTTTGGAGGGGGGATTCTATGGCATGATAACCCATTGAGGTCCTGCCCTTCCCCAAATCCCACCCTTCCCTGGCCACACCCCCAAATCTCCAGGACTTTCCCAACCTGCAATTGACAACCCTAGGCCCAAAGGACTCTGAAAAGGTATAATTATGTTTTAAAGCAGTATCTCCCTTCACCATTGAGCTATCACAGTGAAGCCTGGTACGTACCTTTACAACACACTGCTCAGTTTGCACTTTGAATGCCCAGGTGCCTTACTTGTGCTTTCAGGAAGAGAAAAGAAGAAAAATACATTGTAATGCAGTATTTACCTCCAAGCGAGAGAGATCAGAATGCTCAGGAAGTGTATCCTGTGTCGCAAATTCAAACACTAGTTCATCCTCCCTTTTGCATGGCAGCAAAGAAAGGTACAAAATGTTCTGTGGACATTGTACTGACATTCCTTCATGTGAAGGGGAAGCTTGCCAGCTGCACATTTCATGAGAGTTCCTGAGGAATCTGGTTCATATGAATGAAAGCTGTACCTGCATGGAAAATCTGCATGGAAATTTGCACATTACACATTAATGTGAACCATGCTCCTGAAATGTACAGCTTGCAGGCTCCCCGCCCTTTTGCATAAATGGAATGCCAGAATATCTCTGTGGAAGGCTACACTGTAATATGCTATCTGTCTTGAATACTATGAGATCACAGGAACTTAGGGCACACGCAGACATGATGAAGATCACTGACTTCCTTCTGTCTATAAACTGGTTATTTGTTCATGCACACAGCTGCAATTCATTTTGGAGCCACACAGGAAAGGGAGAGGGGTCCCCTATTGGCATTTTAAAGGGAAACAGCTAGGTTTTTAAAGGACTTGAAATGTTAATTTCAATTAGTAAATCTGAATGGGGGCTAAAGGGTTAAATCCCCTCTCCCCCTACCTTGATTCTACTTGTGGCCATGTGCACTCACAATTTACCTTTTCCAGACTGATGGAGAGCTGTGGTTTTTGTCATATTTGTTTGTGGCCTTGGTATGCTAACTTCACAAGCACCCATTCCTCCCCATCCATTTTCTGCACAACCTCATTTTGTGAAATGAGCCTCTTCAGACATGTGATTTAGGAATATCAATACGCCGTTGTCAACATATTTTGATATTCCAAATTCAGGTAACTGATGCAGCTGCACTTTCAATTTAAATGCTTAGCCTTTATGAGATCATTGAAAAATCCACTTAAATAAAACCTTTTTTGTAGTAGGTTGCTTGCAAGACGATGACATCCTACTGCAAATGACTGCAAAATGTTTTCAATTAAATAGCTCTGTTTTTTGAAACAGATAACAGGGCACCAAATGATAATCCCTGCCTGCAACGTTTCAGAATCTCAAAGAGGTGGATTTAAGCTTCAGCCATTTATTTAAAGTTTCCACCTTCTGTCCAATTTGTGGCTGATTCAACTGGATATGTCTGGATCAAAGGCAGACTAAAAAAAAGGCAGTCAGAAGGTGTATACCAAAGTATGAAAGTCTGACATGCAAGGAACAGGAATACAAACTAGATGGGCTGGGGGGAGGGGACTCTGTTCCCTCTAGATGTGGTGAAAACTTTCTAGCAAACGTATTCAACAGAGAAACATACCTTGCTCAACTATTGCAACTAGGGTGTCCACTTCAAAATTTTTAGTTTTAATTCCATTTCAGGATTTTGGGTTTGGCATGAATTTCATTATTCAAAATTTTCCGGAGTGTCAGCACCATTCCAGAAATCCATTTTGGGGACTTTTTCAGTTTCGACTGTATCATTACCTAAAAACTATACCCTTTTTGAGGAGCCAGTTTGGTGTAGGGGTTAAGTATGCGGACTCTAATCTGGGAGAACCGGGTTTGATTCCCCACTCCTCCACTTGCACCTGGCTGGATGACCTTGGGCAAGCCATAACTCTGGCACAGCTGTTCTTGAAAAAGAGCAGTTTGTGCCAGAGTTCTCTCAGCCCCACCTACCTCACAGGGTGTCTGTTGTGGGGAGGGGAAGGGAAAGGAGTTTGTAAGCCGCTCTGAGAGACCTTTGGGTAGTGAAGGGCGGGGTATAAATCCAATCTCTTCTTCTTCTTCTTCTTTTAAAAATGCAATTTTACACTCTCCCCCTATTGTATAGTGGGTTAGACACATGTATAAACCACAGAGACTGATGTAGTGATCAGCATACCCGGGCGATGTGGCTGGTGCGTCCGCAACTGCGGCATGTGGCGTCCCTAAACCTGCAGGTCTTCCGTTCCTGCCGCTCCCCACAGCTAGCACACTCCTAGGTGGCTGGGTTGCTTGCGTTGCTCCCGGGACCACAGCGGTGCTTGGGTGCGGTGGACCTCTTCGTCCTTGAGGTCACCTGGGAGTGCGGTGGCCTCGTAAGCAGAGGTGGCTGCCACGTGGGACCTTTCCCATGTGGTCGCCGTCACGATGGCCAACATGAGTGTGACCATCTCACCCTCCATGATGCGCCACCTTAGCTTCTCCTTCCGGAGGCCCGTGACACAGCAGTCCTGGAGGGCGATGTCCAAGTGCATTCTGAATTTGCACTCGGCGGCAAGGCGGCGGAGCTCCGCGAGGAACTCCGCAGCGGTTTCATGGCCTTGTTGGTTCCGTTGGTGGAACACTACGTGGCACGTTATCTCCGATGGCTTGGGCATGTAGTGATCCTGGACTGCCTTGACGATCTCCTCGAAGGTGCAGTCATCAGGCTTCTTGGGGGAGAGCCGGTACTGGGCCAGTTCTATGATGACGGGACCGCAGGACTGTCAGCAAGCTGCCATTCTGTT
>NW_015160870.1:0-41251 GCF_001447785.1 Gekko japonicus
TCCATCTTAGCTCGACCGGAAGCCTGTATATAGGCTGATCTTAACTTATACGTGTGTGTGCGTCTTTCCCTGAGATTTTTTTCTAGGCAGTGTTAAGCTGCTCTTCTGCCATAGCTTCACTCAGCCAGTCTCACTGAACTAATGGCTGTTTTCATCTGTCCCTCTCACCAACATTCCATCAGTTCCCATTGGTTGCTCCTAGGAAGAGATAGAACATATTCTGTGATACTTGGCAAATCTTATATTTTCATCATCTGCAAACTAACTGATCCTAATTATTTTTTAATTTAGGAAAAAGTGTTAACACTAGTCAGATGACCACAGACTTTAGATATATACTATGCAACTTATCCACATGTAAAGCTACAAACAAAACCTGGAAACATTTGCAGCTGTTATATAGGCACTTGAATTCTACAGTGACCTAATGCAGTGTATCTTCCATTTTCTGCTTTAATAAAGGGAATGGAACAAGTATTGGCTTATATGTTTGGCAGGGTTGCTATGTGTATATATATACATCACAGAAACCATCATTTTCCATGTTATAGTATAAAATGTATAATACTCTGAATTTTATAGGTCCTCTGGTATATGAGGCATATTTTATTATCCTATTATTGTGTTTTAGAGAACCATCACAAAAAGAAGGCTGTGAATTACATATGTAAATAATATGCACTTAGAAACAACTGAAGATGTTTATCTGGGGGGGGGCATTTCCCCCTTTCCCCTCATTTTCTGTAAACATGTCTCTGGTGATAATTTTGCTTCTGCCCATAGAGTTGATGATGTTTGATTAGGGTCTTTGACTGTAATGAGAGCATGACTTAAGAACACCACTTCAAATCTGCAGAGGTTATGGAATGTGATAGTGCATCTTAAAGCAAGCATATTCCAAGAAAACTGGCATTGTATGTTCCACCAGAAGCAAAAAGGATAATCCTGATGAAGCAAAATAAACCATCAATATTCTTTCCCAACGAAGTTTATAATATGTAGCAGCCAAGAGGACAGGAGTAGTCTTGATGACCTTTCAGTCTCCCAACACCAGTGGGAGCAATGATTCCAGTTCTAGTGGAATGATTCTATATTTTTTTTAAAAAATGTGCATAAGTAAGATGTACAAACCATTTGTGTATAATAAAGCTTCTATATGATACCTCTCCATTCTATGGAATGGAAGAACCATTCTGCAGTGGCAAGGAAACTTCATGTGTAGAACATTCCATATTTGGAAAATATTTGACTCCACATTCCAAAATTTCCTGGGCAAAAGACACAGGTGGCAAATGGGGTATCTGAATCTCTACCTTTAGATGGAACTAGAACTTTCCCTTTTTGAGTTTGCAGTAAAATAACACGAATAAATACATCACATCCATAATGCTTGGGGGGGGGCAGCATACAAATATCATACCTTGCTCATCTGTCACAGTAACAATCCACAAAAATAACACACCGAGAGGACAGGAAGTGAAGTTTGTTCCTGCCTCCCTAAGGATAATTTAAAAAAATAAAATAAAAAAATAACACACAATCCCAAAACAGTCAGATATGAGATATATATATATATATACACACACATATATATATACACACACACACACACACACACACATATACAGATGTGTGCAAATGCCCATAGACCAATACAATAATCAAAGAGACTAGCTTAAAGTCATAATATCATTTAGTGTCAGGTAATATGAAGAACAACCACTTATTCCTTCACAGAAAAAATACAAAGGCCAATAACATTTCACATAGCAGTCTGCTCCAGACTCTCAAAGTCTATATCCCTCTAACAGTCTTGTAGTTTCAAAGGCAGTCTGCTCCTCACTTATTTCAAAACATGCTAGTGCTGCTGAAAAAGTTAAATGGACCCAAACAAGGAGACCTTGCTCGATTAGATCAACAGAAAAGTAAATTAATGAAAGTGTCGACTTGAAAGTTACATTGAATGTAAGATTCCTATATATGATTTGTTCCTGAGGAAAGACCAGAGGTCTGAAACACTTAATATCCGGAATAAGTGTTGTTTGGTTGAACCTGTCAACCCTATGAGATAAGAATGAATAATTCCTCTGGTTTGGCATCTTCTGTGGTCCTTGCAATCTACACTTTTGCTCACAGTACCATGCACTAAAACCACCCTAGTATTCTAAGTAAAAAGTATATAGTTTAGATCTTCCTTTTTCAGGAGTATGGCATGAGCTCCCCACAGCCTCACATTTAAGCACTGAAGTACTGACTGACCTATATCTTAAGAAATCTCTGAGATGATAGGAGGAAAAACTACTGAAGGAGTTTTTCCAGGGTCTAAAAGGGCTGGGTATGCATGGAATGAACTGCTGGGGGTCAAATATGCACAGCTGTGGACACCTGAGCTGTCCCATGGGTCCCAAATGGCATTGGGGGCATACCAGATAGCCTGGCTAAATGTGAATATGGGCAGGTGGGGGGGGGAGTGCTGGGATGCCACTGAAAGACTGAGGCTCACTACGATTGCTTGTGTGCTCAAAAGGCAGCCACAAGGAAGAAGGAGGGAAGTGGGAAGCCACGGAGGCAGCTGGGTGGCAGAGGCTGGGGAAGAGTGATGCTAACCCTAGCAAGAGCACGACAGCTTGGGGCAAGGTTGCAGGTTTGTGTTCTCCCACAGAACCACAGGAGGAGCCAGGAAATACTCCAGGGGATGGTGAGGTTGGGCTGCCTGCAGGGTAACCTCAGAAACCAGCAGGGAAGCCAGCACGGAGGAGCCAGATATGAAAAGTGAGCTGGCAGCCCAGGGCACAGGAGGAGGAAGAGGAGAGCAGGAGTAGCTGGAAATTCACTTCAGCCACCTTGCAAGAACAAGAAGAAGAACAAGAAGAAGAGCTAGTTTTTATACTGTGCTTTTTTCTACCCTAAGGAATCTCAAAGTTGCTTACACTTGCCTTCTCTTCCTATCCCCACAACAGGCACCTTGTGAGGTAGGTGGGGCTGAGAAAGTTCTGAGAGCTTTGACTGGCCCGAGGTCACCCAGCAGGCCCAAGATCACCCAGCAGAGAGTTCTGAGGAAACTGTGATTGGCTCAAGGTCAGCCAGCAGGCTTCATGTAGAGGAGTGGTGACTCACTCCCAATTCTCCAGATCAGAGTCCGCCACTCTTAATCATTACATCATGCTAGCAAGAAGGCTGCCAAGGCATGGAGATGTAAGGGTAGCATAAGGGAATGCTTGAGCAAAGGCCAAAGGAGGATCCAGGGAGCAGGGCTGCATATGGCTAAGTATCCAGGACCCCAGTCTGAGGCCATGGTGCTAGTGAACACAGGGAGTTATAATGAGATTAATATAACCAAGGACCAACCAATATGCAAGCCTCAGTTGTATGAAACTATTGAGAGCTGGAGGAAGTAAGGTAAGGGAAAAATCAAACAGGAAGATTGATGATAATTATATAACAGTAGTATACTCAGCTATGTTTAATGAGTTTGCTCTGTACTGCAGAGGCCTTCCATTTCACAGTAGCAGCAGTTGAACATTTATTATGTTTCCAGAGATAAACATTTCTGTGATATATTGCATTGTTCTGCATATGATATGCCATTAAATTAAGAGACTTCCTCTGATATAATCATCAAGTAGACAACAGTGATTGATTAATCAATAGATGGGCATGGCCTTATTACAGTGAACAAATTAGACATTTCAGAATATATTGCAATGCTGGCAAGATTTCTTCTTTACAAACATGCTTCTTAATTGATAGTTCTGACCTTTGGGCAACACTGGAAAACATCTTCCAATTAAAAGGCTCATCTTTCTTTTATGGTTCACTAATATAGATCACAGTAAATAGATCTATGTGTTTGGAGAACAGGAATTTATTAGAAAAAAGCAACATGCTGACTGATAGTTTCAGAACCCTTGTGCTTTTCTTCATTTAACTGTGCATAACACAACTGCATTTGTTAAAATTATAAATTACTTAAGAGTGAAAGAACAGTACCAGTAACATAAACATCTGTTTGAGTTGCCTATACACGAATTGAATTTTAAGTTGTGCTCACTGGAAATACTTTAGAATAAAACTTTACATGTTTCCCATATAATTTGGAATGTATATCCCACGGGGGACTGGAATTGTGTGCAACAACTTCAGGCCCTCCATGGTGCACATACCCACAGTCATGGTAGCCATTCATGTACTGGACTTGCTATTTGCATGGCAGAAATAGGGAGTGTCTTATAAACTCATAGGCCTGAATCATACTGTTTTGTGGTTCAGGGTGGCCTTTGTATGCTGTGGTATACCTGAATCAGCCCTTACAAAAATATGATATTTAATACATGAATAGCATTTAGGGCTGGAACAATATAGGTTGGAGGCCCCATTATATATACACGTGGGACCATTTCATAGAGTTATATTATTTTACCAGTACACTAATTCAAATTTATATTTTGTCCATCTACCAATGCTTTAGCCAACGTACTTATGTTGAAATGAAGAGTCAGAACACTTAAACTGACTGCTTTATCACATGATTGATTGGATTGATTTCCCATGGAGAAAATGGATGCTTTGGAGGGTGGAATCTATGGCATTGTACCTCACTGAGGTCCCTGTCCTCTCCAGGGTCCACCCCCAAATCTCCAGATGTTTCTCAGCCTGGATCTGGCAACCTTACCCTCCCCAATCCTCTGCTGTGGCCAGGGGGACCTCGTAACCCTAGACTACTGCCAGGCCTAGGGTTGCCAGTCTCCTAGTGGTACCTGGAGCCCCCTAGAATTACAACTGAACTCTAGACAGCAGAGATCTGTTTCCCTGGAGAAAATGGCTGCTTTGGAGGCTGGACTCCATGGCATTATACCCAGCTGAGGCCTCTTCAAAACCCAGCCCTCCTTAGAGTCCACCACAAAATCTCTAGGAACTTCCCAGCCTGGCAGTGGCAACCCTTGTCAGGCCTGGCCCCAAATCTCCCTCCCTCACAGGCCAAAATAGGCCTGGAAAGGGCCCTTCTCCCTCTCCCTGCTTTTTACTGACAGAGTCAGTTAGAAGCCTTCTCCCCTTCCCAAACATTTTAATTTTTCATTGTTGAGGCCTGAAATAGATCCCTGCAGAGGCCATTTCAAAAGGTATTGGGGGGAATTCAACCCGCTCCATGTTTTTTAAAAAACTTTTTGGATTTTTCTTTAGACCCAGGGAGTCCCCTGAGTCTGGAGAAAAAGCTGTTGGGGGAAAGTGTGCCCTCTGTTGGCAGATATAAGCATCCACATGGAAAGGGAACTTTGGCTATGAGGATATAGATGATAAGCCTGCTTCAGACTGCACTGTAAATAAAACAAAGCCTGTAGAATGTTAAACTTGGTGTAATGTATTGAAATGATTACATGAAGCACCTCATAGGACTCCCATGTTAAGCTTCGAGCCAGACCAGGGCTCCTCTGAGCGAACTTCCTATTGGTCGCTTCGTAACAGCGACCAATCAGAACGATACCATTCCCGAGGAGGGAAAGACTCCCATTGGTCTTTATTCTAGCAATCTCATTGGTTGTTATTTGTAAATAGGCGTGGCTACATTAGCCCGGTTATGTTTAAAAGGAGCATAGGCTCCCACTGTTTTCTGTTCTGGTTTCTTACTGAGTTAGTGCTTGCTCGTTACTTCCAATAAAGCTGAATCACTTGCTGAATCACTGTACGAGTCCTTTGTTAGCGCGATCTAACAATTGGCGACGAGGATGGGATGTTAGAGCAGGTAGGCAGCCCTGCGGACATCCACACTTCGGACTCGGAAGAAAGCGGGCAGAGCACAGCAGCCGATCCGGCGGAGGCGCCACCAGCTCCGGTGCCCAAGTCTCCCACGATGGCTGGAAGCCAGAAGTGCGAGTGCTTCGAACCCTCCTCAGGAGACTGGGACTCCGACCTGTCCAGGTTCGAGTTCCATCTGGAGACACACGACATTACAGACGAGGCCAAGAAACGGGCGTGCCTCCTGAGTTCCTGCGGGAAGGGGACCTTCGACATAGCCAGGTCGTTGGTGGCCCCAACTGATATAAAGACTGTCACCTACGCTGACATCACGGAGAAGCTTAAGGCTCACTATTCTCCACAACCGTCGGAGATCGCCTGCCGGCACGCTTTTTACAAGCGGAACCAGGCCGGAGGCGAGACCATCGCAGATTTCGTGGCGGCCCTTCGCAAAGCCGCACGGCCATGTAATTTCCACAACGTGGAGGAAGCCCTCAGAGACCGTCTCGTCTGCGGTCTCAAAGATGAAAGGCTGCAACAGAGGCTGTTCGCCCGCACCACCCTGACCTGGGCAGTGGCCTACGAAGAGGCCGTGGCCGCGGAAGCAGCGGAGAAGTCCACGAAGGAGGTCCGCCAGCGGGTGGCAGAGCCCAGTATACACGCTCAACGAGACAGCGAGGGCGAAGACGCGGATGATGACGTCAACGCGGTTCGAGGCAAGCGGACCCCAGCGAAGACTACCAACGTCAAGCCTTGCTCCGGTTGTGGCGGGAAACACCAGCGCGACTCCTGTTGGGCTCGTGATGTCGACTGCAGAGCGTGTGGGCGGCGTGGTCATCTGGCCAGAGTCTGCAGATCAGCAAAGAAGGATCCCTCAACTAACAACCGGTCAGCGCAGAGGGGCACTCCAGTCGGCACCCAAGGCAAGACCCATTCCTCAGCATCGGAAGCAAGCTGCCAGTTGACGGCGACCTTGTCGAGCGCATCGGCCGTAAATCGCACCAGCAGCCAGGGCAAGATCACCGTGACTCCACTCCTCGACGGCCGACCCTGTACAATGGAGGTGGACTCAGGATCGTCCGTGACGGTGATTTCTGCCGCGTCCTGGCGCCAGTTGTTCCCGAACCGAAGCCGGCGGCGGCTCCAGCCTGCGGGAACCAGAGTGTCCGACTTCCAGGGCAACCGAATTCCCTTGGCCGGACGGGACTCTGTTACTGTTGAGTATAAGGGGAAATGTGTTAAACTGTCATTCCTGATTGCAGAGGGAGACCGGGTTAACCTGCTAGGGTTAGATTGGTTTGAGCCATTGGGCATTGGTATTTCTGGGATTAACAGGATGTCTGAAAATAAATGGGGCATGCTGTACGACCTGTTCCCTGATGTATTTGCCGAAGGGTTGGGGAGGTACAAGGGCCCCCCGGTTGCGTTTGACTTAGATCCGTCAGTCAAACCTATTAGGTTGAAGTATCGGAAAGTACCTGTGTCTCTCAAACATAAGGTGGAAAAAGAGATTGACAAACTAGTTGAGCAAGGGGTTTTAGAGCCAGTACCATACAGCAAATGGGAGACCCCGATCGTAACCCCTGTCAAATCAGATGGGTCCATACGACTATGCGCCGATTACAAATGTACGATTAACAAGGCGCTGCAGCAACATTCGTACCCGGTCCCGGTAATAAGCCACATTTTGGCTTCCCTGGGGGGTGGCAAGATTTTCGCCAAATTTGACCTGGCCCAGGCATACCAGCAGTTGCCTGTCACCCCGGAGGCTGCCGAGGCCCAAACAATTGTAACCCACCAAGGGGCTTTTAAAGTGAACAGGCTGCAATTCGGGGTCAACGTAGCACCTGGGATTTTTCAGGGCCTCATGGAACGTCTACTAAGGGGGGTACCTGGCACAGTGCCCTATTTTGACGACGTGCTGATTGCGGGCGGGTCTGAACAGGAACTACTGGACCGGGTTAAAGAGGTCCTCAGGCGTTTTCAAAATGCCGGTCTCAGAGTTAAGCGCTCAAAATGCACGCTCGGGGTGGAAAGTGTGGACTTCCTGGGGTTTCGCATTGACGCAGAGGGAGTCCACCCCACGGATGAGAAGGTATCTGCAATCCAAAACGCCCCCAGGCCGGTGAGTAAGAAGGAGCTCCAATCCTTTTTAGGACTCCTGAATTTTTATCATGCGTTTTTACCGCATAAGGCATCAGTGGCGGCCCCTTTGCACGCGCTTTTGCACAAGGAGGCAAAATGGAAGTGGGGGCAGGCCGAGGAAAAGGCTTTTGTGGGAGTCAAGGAGCTGCTGACATCTAATGCCGTACTCACGCATTATGATGAACACAAGCTCCTGGTGTTAGCTGCTGACGCTTCACCTTTTGGAGTAGGCGCAGTTTTAAGCCATCTGATGCCTGATGGGAGCGAAGCGCCTATCGCTTTTTATTCTAGATCACTATCTGCGGCAGAGCGGAACTATGCCCAGATAGACAAGGAGGGTCTGGCGTTGGTAGCGGCTGTCAAAAAGTTCCATGATTTTATTTTTGGCAGACGATTTTTGCTGGTCACTGACCACAAGCCGCTACTGGGGATTTTTGCGCCCGATAAGCAATTGCCAAACATCATGTCCCCACGCATGCTTAGATGGGCGATATTTTTGCAGGCTTATGATTTTGACTTAGAGCACCGGCCTGGGAAAGCGATTGGGCATGCGGATGCCCTCAGCCGGTGCCCGGTGCCGGACATTGGCGCAGACCCTGCCCCCGCCTGTGAGGTCTTGGCAATTGAGGAGCTTCCTCGACCCCCGGTATCATCCAGGGACATTGCAGCACACACGGCCAAGGATAGCGTGCTGTCCCGAGTATTAAACTGGGTTTGGAGGGGGTGGCCGGTTGGAAGCGTTGAACCGGAGTTCGGCCCTTACAAAAGCCGTCAAAATGAACTATCCATTTCTAAGGGCTGTGTATTATGGGGGAACAGGGTGGTGGTTCCTGACAAACTCAGGACGAGAGTGTTAGAGTCGCTGCACGAGGGTCACCCCGGTATGGTACACACCAAAGCGTTGGCCAGAGGGTATGTCTGGTGGCCGGGGCTGGACAAAGAGATCGAAGAATGGGTACGAGGGTGTCCCAAATGCCAGCAAGTCAGACCCGATCCCCCACAAGCTACACCCCAAGGCTGGGAGTCATCTGGTAAACCCTGGGCCAGATTGCATATAGATTTTGCTGGCCCTCTCCAAGGGCAAATGTTCCTAATTGTGGTGGACGCTATGTCCAAATGGCTGGAGGTCGTGCATATGAAATCGACCACATCACTTGCTGTGATCCATGCGCTCCGCCGACTTTTTGCCACCCACGGGTTGCCTGACGTCATCGTCAGTGACAACGGGCCTCAATTTGTGTCTGAGGAATTTAGGCTCTTCCTCACGAGTAATGGCATACGCCAAATGACTTCGGCCCCTTTCCATCCGGCATCTAATGGCCAAGCCGAACGGATGGTCAGGACGGCCAAAGAGGCCCTGGGTAAAATGGACGAAGGGGACTGGAGCCAGAGGCTGGGCTCCTTTCTTTTGCTGCAGCACACCACCCCCTGTAGTGCTACAGGCCGTAGTCCGGCCGAATTGTTAATGGGGCGGAGACTCACGACCCGTTTGAACCGAATGCACCCAGACCTCACTGAAGAGCAATCCGAGCGTACCACGGCGCAACCGAAGGTGCGCATGTTTGAAAAAGGGGACAAGGTTTTCGCACGAAATTATGCAAACGGGCACTTATGGCTTCCTGGGGTTATATCCGACTCTGTGGGTACTCGAATGTATGTGGTGCAGTTAGCTGACGGTCGAATATGGCGGCGCCACATAGATCAGTTAAGGAGACGTTGGGCTAGGGACAGCGCTGACTCTCCGACGGCTGAATCCCCTGATGTCGAGTGGACACCCCCAGAGCAGGCGGTGAGTACCGAAAGGCCCGGTACTGTCCCCGAGTCAGGGCAGAACCCTGTGTGCGGGGCTGAAATCCCAGTCGAGTCTGTGCCTGATCCAGGCTGTAGTGAACCCCACTCTGACCCACAACCTTGTCTGCCCATGGAGCCTGCACCGCTCCGCAGGTCCCAGCGTTCGCGGCAAATGCCGACTTATCTGAAGGACTATGAGTGTAAATACTGTTGGAATAACTGATGTACAAAGGTTGATTGCATGTTTGTAAATAATAAAACAATTGGGATGATGGCTTAACTTAGGGGGGAGGAATTGTAATGTATTGAAATGATTACATGAATCACCTCATAGGACTCCCATGTTAAGCTTCGAGCCAGACCAGGGCTCCTCTGAGCGAACTTCCTATTGGTCGCTTCGTAACAGCGACCAATCAGAACGATACCATTCCCTAGGAGGGAAAGACTCCCATTGGTCTTTATTCTAGCAATCTCATTGGTTGTTATTTGTAAATAGGCGTGGCTACATTAGCCCGGTTATGTTTAAAAGGAGCATAGGCTCCCACTGTTTTCTGTTCTGGTTTCTTACCGAGTTAGTGCTTGCTCGTTACTTCCAATAAAGCTGAATCACTTGCTGAATCACTGTACGAGTCCTTTGTTAGCGCGATCTAACACTTGGGATATTTGATTTCAAATTGCCCATTAGCTATGGGCCAGGGCCACTTTAAATCCAGGTGCTACCAATTTAAAGATTTCTGTGTTGCTTCTGCTGTTCTCTTTCTTAGACATAGTTTAGCATTAGTGATAATTCACTCACATTCACTGATTAATCACAACAATAAAGGCAGAGTAGTGACACAATCATAATCAAGCAAATATAGCATTTGCCCATGACTATGGTAATATAAAGGAGGGAAGGCGGCATGGTATAGCCTGATTTGATCAAATCTAAGAGGCTAAGCAGGATCTGTACTTGGAAGGGAAACCACCAAGGAAGACTGCAGAGGAAGGCAATGGCAAACCACCTCTGCTTATAACTGCCATGAAAGCCCCTTGCTGGTGTTGTACAAGTGCATTGCAACACTTACATACATATGATAATATGAACCAGAGTTCCAGCCTGCAGGCACTTAGCAGTGACTGCATAAGGTTGGCTGCCAGCTAATTATAATATTTTCACTGCATTTCCATTTCTTGTTCACCCTCCGTCTAATAAAACTATTGCCAACTAAAATGGTACCATTTCAGAACTGAATTAGGCCTTGCTTAGAACTGAATTTGAGGTTATGGCCTCCATGAATAGTTCCCAAGACATTTAAACTCTAATAAGCAAAAATATCATAGGATGAGATTTCAGCCTTTTAATCCAGAAACAAACATAAATTACAGCTCTGTGATATTTTGTTGGGGAAAAGCAAAAGTGAGAAGACCAATTGCTTCTTTTTGTGTGTTTTGCCCAATATGTCCTATCTAATTGTGGTAGAACAGCAACACTGTACTGAAGGTGTCGGCACAGCATGAAGATCCCAGGGATTGCCACTATTTGACATTTTCCGCATGGCTTCCAAATCACCTTGTCCTGTGCAGAAATGTGTAATGAGATGCTAAATTCAACTAGGACATCTACAATTAGAGATTCAGATGCCATTGACAAGGCAGTTACTAAGATCATTAACATTTTAGCTTTGACTGAAAAAAAATCATCTTTGTTATTTAAAGAAGGGATTTGTGTAATAGTGGCCTGTTCCCAAAAGTTATTATACTATATGGAGAACACAAACCCACTTGTAAAATTCATAGTTTAATGAAAATAAGCACTGAAAACTATGGAAATTCAATCTGAGCCTGAAAGTGTTGTGCTGTGGTAGAAAATCCACTGCTAGTGAGCACAGAAATTAATGAAAAAAAAAACATATTTTTTTCCCGCTTAGGTAATGTGAATGTTATAACCCTAAACCATGAATGGTTCATCATGCTGTCAGAAGCTCCCTTATATGTGCATCAATGAGATATGCATTATCAATATTTAACCTTCAGCAAGGACAGATTAGGAGCTGTAAATTTGGGTACTGACTACAAATTGTGGCTGTCTTTTAGAAGCCACTGGACATAGCCTGGGCATGGGAATTGCTGCTCATCACATGCTCCTTTGTTCCTTGCTACCTGGACATGCGGGGTGGGGGTGATGCCAATTACTATTTTTAGTCTTGGTTATTTAATAGACTTGCTCAGCTGGGCTGGTTCTATTCAGATAATGACACTATCTGTCTGGGTTCAACTTTCTTTCAAAAGATGTTCTCTAGCTAGTTGCAACTGGTCCCCCCCCCCCCCCCGTCCAGCCAGATTTTCTTATTTGCTACAGGACCAACATCCTTTCAATTGTCCCAAAAGCAGTCCATTATGAACAGAAAGTTACTTCCAGTGCTAGGAGGCAACATCAGGGTTGACCATATGTCAAAACAAAATGCTTGACCAATTGAACCCCTAGTCTGATCCAGCTGCGTGAGTCTTACATCCTCACCTGACCTAATTCTTTATGGTTCACAGGAGTTCCACTGCATGCATGAAGCTACCTGACATGCACAGGCTTCTCTCATTACTTCTAAAAAGGTTCATGTAGAGATAGATCCAGATGAAGTGGTGTCCCAGGCAAGGAGCATGTTTGGCAGTACCTCCCAATTTGTTTAGTTTCTAAATACTTTGTTTTTATTGTATTTTTAGCCTGTTTTGCAATTTTGGTACACAGTTTGCATGCATAATTCATCCCTATCATATACAAGGGTCCCCAACATGGTGCCCGTAGGTGCCATGGTGCCTGCTGACACCTTTCCTGGTGCCCATCAAATCTTCTAGAAAGTGCATGGGGCCAAGGTGAGGCTTTTGTCCAGCAAGAAATCTGGCCATTGAAGATTTTGTTGGCTGTGCTTTGGCAGCAGCTGACACCACAGCACAAAGATATTAACTATATGACTGAAAGTAAGCCACAGTGGCCATTTTGTGGCTGTGCCTGCCCACCACACTGTGTCAGTATTCCAAAAGTGCCCACAGGCTCAAAAAAATGGGGACCCTTGATATAAGATGACACATTTGCACATTAGAATCAACAAATCTGTGTATTTTTTGTGACAATCAAGGGTTAATGCCCTTGAACTGAAAACCCCCAGACTAAGTAGTCCTCAGTATACACTATATAGTGCAAATAAGGTCCCGGTCACACGTGCCAGAAAACGTGGGGGGGAAGTGTGGCTATTTGCAGAGCCGCAATTAGCAATGCGACAACGCGATCAGACACATCAGCGGCAACCCACGGTTCCAGCCCTCGGCGTGTACGCAGTAACGAAGGCGGCTGGAGAGAAAAGCCACGCTGGCGCGATCACACCAAGGGAGTCCGGAGGCGGCCCGTCGCAAACCATTTGCTACTACCTTCGAGGAGGTATTTTTTAATCACGCATTTTCGGCGGCATGCCATGGGTTGGCCACGGGTGCGCTCCACTTGCCAGATGTTGTGGTGTGATCATGCCTGGAAAATCTGCCATCCAATTGTGGCTCTCCTGCGGCAACTTCGCCATGTGAACGGGGCCTAAGTTTCTCAAAGTTGATGATATACAAACTTCACTCAATGAGTATCTCTTAAGTTGATAGTCCACAAACAAAGCAACAGTAAACAAGACCAAAATCATTTTGGCTCTGTGGGCCTTATTCATTGGTCACATACATACATACAAACCAAGAACAGGTGTTGATATAATTAGCCAGAACAGGTGTTAACTGATTCCCACAAAATGAAATTAGAGAATTAAAAAACAAACAAAAATAGATAATGCCAAAGGAAGTTTAAAACAAAAATACCTAAAGGACTTGCTAGGAAGACATACAAATAATCACTCACATGCATTCCATCTGTCAGCTATGGCTGTTCTTCAGAAAGCATGATCTGGCCACAGTGATCCATCCAGCCTAGGTTACTGTAATGCACTTTACATGGGGATGCATTTGAAAACAGTCCAGAAATTCAGTTTATCCATAATGCAGTAACCAGACCATTGGAAGGGGCTAAGGATGCTCCTGCCCGCTGCTGGCCAACTGGCTGGTGGGGGGGGGGAGTCCCACCCCCGAGAGCAACCACCAGTGACTTAAAAGGGCACTCAAGAGTGGTACCTTCAGCACTTTCCTAGTCATTCCCCTTTCTGCTAGCCCAGTCCTGCTGTATACCACCTAGGTCATGGTGAGTCTTTCAAAAGCGGGGGAGGGCTTGCTTGAACTCCAGTGGTGAATTTGCTGCTTGGAGTTCAGGTGTGTGTGTCCCCCGCTTCTTGTAAACAGCATTCAAAGGGTCCCTTTAAATGCTATTTGCAAGAAGCGAGGGGGCCTGAACTCCAGTGGTGAATTTGCCACTTGGAGTTCAGGTGTGCAGGGTACCAGTCCCCAATGTGATGATGTCACTCTGTGTGATGTCATCACATTGGAGATGTCCCCACCCCCTTCATAAATGCCTCCCAAAGTCCCCTGCCAGTGATGAGGAAGGACCTGGCAACCCTAGTAGGGGCGAGACAGAGGGATCGTATCATCCCGGTGTTGAAAGATCTGCACTGGCTTCCCATTTATTTCTGTGTACAATTCAAAATGCTGATACTTACCTTTAAAGTCCTAAACCACTTGGGGCCAGACTACTAGAAGGACCACCTGCTTCCATGTTGTGCAGTCTGTCAGTTACAACTTGCATCACAAGCCCTGCTCTCTGTACCCCCACCTTCAGAGGTGAGCCTAGTGGCAAGAAAAGACAGGGCTTTGTCAGGCAGGCCACCTTGCTTATGGAATGCCCTTTTGATATTTTTATTATATTTATTTTGTAAGTCACCTTAGGCAGTTTCCTGAAGAGGTGACATAGAAATGTTGTAGATAATAATAGAAACATATGTACAGACCTTGTATGTGGCACATTGTATTAGTGCAACGGTCCACCATGGCCAGCCCTGAAGCCTGTCCTTCTGCTGTCACATGGGCATCTGCCCCTGAGCTTCCCCAGGCCTCAGAATGGGGGAAGGAGGAGGCTGCATCACCTGTCTCCTCTCTTACTCCTGGATACCTACTCTTACAAGCCTGGAGTAACATTTATTCCTCCCGGCCTGTTGTAGGAACTGCCATATATGTGTTGCGTTTGCTCCTACCTCTTCCCCAGTCTCCCCCAATCCTCAGCCTCCCCCAGTCCCAAGAGCAGGGTTGAGCTGTTTCCTTCCTCCCTGCTCTCTTCATGAAAGGTCCTTCCTGGGACTGCCTCAGCTCCTGGTTGGTTTTTCCAGGAGGCCTACCAGAGAGGCCTACCAGAGAGCTGTCAGTATGTCTGGGGATGGACCCATCACTGGACAATGAGAATTAATTGTTCAATCCGCTCCTTATTTAAATATATCTATTTAGTCGACAAGAATGCTGTTTCATATAATGGATCTGGTATACAGATCCTATTCTAACTTTACAAAGAAAAATAATCTGCCAGCTGAAGTGGTTGTCAAATTTACCAAACAATGTGTAAGAGATCAGATCTTTAAAGTGACCTCAGCAACACCCTTGAAAATTGGAGAGCAAACTATAAGGATTTTAAAAGATGTACCATTTGAAATTCGACAGAAGTGGAAGGCATATAAAGGACTGACCACATTCTTGCAAAACCGTCAAATTAATTACAGGTGGTTGTTTCCAGAAGGACTGGTCTTTAAGTTTAAAGACAAAAGAGAGAAGATTGACTCCATTTTCAAAGCACAAGAGTTTTTGAAGAGACACGCCAGCTCAGAGGAAGAAGCAGAACTCGCTAAGTGGAAAATCTTCAGCAGCGACAAGGACAACAATCCGGAAGGAGGAGACGAAGAACCGGAGGAGAAAGGAGCGAGGAGGTGTCTCCTATAACTTAAGAGAGAAGAAAGGCAGACGCCCCAACATCTGATGAACTTTTGAGTGTGCTGCAAGGACAATATTAATACTAACCCAAAAGGACTTTACTAACCTAACTAATTTTTATCTTTGACAGGTAATGAAGCAAGAAGATCGACCGCTCATGGTGGAAGCTATGGACTGTACTAATACGGTTAAAAGATTAATATACTAATTTACTCTTCACTCGACCTTTTCTTAATCCCTCTATATACCCTCCCTTTTTTCTGTAAAATTTAAAGCAATAAAATTCTCTCCTTTTTAGGAGAGTTCAATAATAAAAAAAGAATGCTGTTTCATATTACATTATTTTCCTGATGTGCATTTCAGCAACTCTGTTCAAAACTGGTAACAATAACGTGGGCTTAGGGAATATCATTGCCATTGACTATGCCTTGTTTGTTTAAATTGCTGTCCACTAATTGAACATTTCCCCTTACAAAGCTTTTCATACAGAGACCAAAAGTAATGATACATGAGGAATAACGACCAGACATATAACAGTTGTGAAAAGCCTGATTTTTTTCTGTCCTACAATACAGTACTTTCTTTCACCTGGCCCATGTAAAGGTGACATTTGCATTAGGGAAAATAGCACAATACTTGATGCTTCTCCAAATCTCTATCTAAAATTAAACGAGATTCCATTTAATGAGTCTAGGCCTTAGGAATCATTTGTGATATACAAAATAAATCAAAATCAGTAGGAATGCTTTGCAGTATCAGTGCATTTTTTAACAAATCAAATCCAAGAGGGATTAAATTCCTAATTACACATCAAATAATGATGGTGTATGAATAACATGCTAGATTATAGACTGAAGAAGGGTTATCCCATTCAATTAATATATCTGTTGTTCTCATTTGAAGCGGTGACGATCAGCCTAGTGTTTAAAAAAATACTCGTCCTCACTCCCTAAAGAGATCAAAATGCAGCATTCAACTCCTTTATGTAGAGATTGACAGTAAGTAGTCAGCATTATGCACCAGACTCTCATCCCCCCCCATATGAATATGTGACAATCCTTAAGCAATGAAAATTATTGAAAGCTTAGTCGAGCAATCTTCATTTAAAACAAAAATGGGGGAAAGAAAAGAGTATGGGGTACAGTTTAATTTAGTTGTGGGGGCTTTAATATGCATATGAATCTCCTCTGTTTCCAAGAGCTTGATTATTCATATAAATTGAAAGTATATGCACAACAATGCCCTTTCATTGGGACTTGAGGGGGGGAAATTATGCACTGAAACCGTAGCACAAATGGACTCTAGACTGGGTGTTGGAATATGCAAGGTCTATAGTGCAGCCTTATGAAGAAGATCTGAAGGTCATCCTACAGGAGGACAGCTGAAAGAATAGCTAGACTATGCTTGCCAGCTGAAAGACTAGAAAGACTATGCTTGCCAGCCTCCAGGTGGTAGCTAGAGATCTCCTGAGATTACAACTGATCTCCAGGCAATAGAGATCAGTTCCCCTGAAGAAAATGGCTGCTTTGAAAGGTGGAGTCTATGGCATCATACCCCATTGAAGACTCTCCAGGTATTTCCCAAGCCGGAGCTGGCAACCCTACCCTATAGACTAAGGACTTCCCACTTGTTCAAATTGTGTCCTTGCTGTCTCCTGATTGGCTCTTCTGGAGACCTCCTGTTGCTGCAGAGCTACTTTCTTGTTGTTGTTCCCCTCACAGCAGTTAGGCTAGTTAGTTTAGGCTTTCTCTCTGTATGTTCTATAACAGTTTGTTCTTTAATAAACCCACTTATTTTTTCTCTAAACAGTCAGTGTTTATATCCCTTTGGGGATTTAAAAAAACAACAACAGCCAGTGCTCCACTTCCTTGCATATTTAAACTCTGCCAACAATAAGCACACTGCATGTAAGTCTCTGGTTGGAAGCTTATTTGTAATACGGTTCATAGGTAGTAGCTGGGGATCTTTGTGCTCCTCTATCTCCCATAGCTGGATCACTATAAAATGTATACCCCACCTTTTAAACCTCATTAGGGCCTCAAAGGCAGCAAAAGCATTGGGGACCCCACAGTTCAAAGGCTACAGTGCCGAAAAGTGGTCACTGGCTTGCCATCACGTACGTTTTGAATAGCATAAGCCTGAGTGCCGAACATGAAAAGTCCCTTGGGAGTCATATAGGCTGGTTTGAATCCCCACTCTGCCATGAAGCTTGTTGGCTGACCAATGGCCACTCATACTCAGTCTAACCTACCTCACTGGGTAGTTGTGACAATAAAATGGAGGAAGAGAGAACGATGTTGTAAGCTGCTTTGGGTTCCATTGGGAAGCAAAGTGGTTTATACATATCTAAATAAAATAAATTTTGGCACAGTGTGCTCTAACTACTTCAACTTAGAGACTAGAAGGAGATGACTGTTCTCCAACATTACCCTTTAGTTTGCCACAGTTTTTGAATAAATTTCATACAGTGTGAACTGCAACAAATGTTTCCCTCAGGTGTACACTTCTATTTGTTTCCTTCTATCTTGGTCCATATGTGAGACTGATCAACTGAGGCATAGAGAGTGTCTTGACTCTGTAGACGAGAGCAGCTGAGTTGAATAATAAAGGGGAATAATTGAAAATGGGGACTCTGCTGGTGATCAAATGGGAAGCCCCTGGACTATATTGAGCTCTCGGTGCTGCCAGTTATGTTTCCCTGCAGATATCCCTAAACCTCCCGATTACACCTTACACTTTTGTTCTACATGGAAAACAACATACAAGAAATGTGTGAAATCTTTTGTTATGGTATCATGCCCTGTCTCTACATGGAGGTTTTCCTCTGCCTTGTCATTTTCTTCAGTGTCATTTTCCTTGCCTCAGTCCCTGCAGCCACCATTTCCCCAACACACAGTGGGATGCTTTTCCAGGCTTTTTTTCCCCCAATGGGGATTCTAGTTTGCTGTAACATTATAACAATTTCCACAATCTACTAGTTTCCATCTTTTTTAAACAAAAAAAAAACAACCTCTAGCTCTTCTCACTGCAGAGTTACAAAGAGAAAGGTGTAAGTGGCAGAATTCCCCTAATACGTCTGTGTGGAATTAGTAGATTGTGGCAATAAATTGTTGTAATGTTAAAATGCTATAGCAATTTTTTTAAATCTATTTTTTTAAAAGAAAGCCCTGGAGGAGGGGTAAGAGTAGAAACAAGGAAAGTGCAGGAGAAACTGTAAACAGGAAACTCCATTGTCACTGTGAAAGCCCCTGCATTTACCCCAGAATAGACTACATGCAGAAGCAGCCACATGCACATGTATTTTACACCCATGTGTCTGAGTGTCACATGGAAGGCCTTTTTGTACAGAAAATAAATGTACAAAATCACCTCTCACAGAGTCTCAGTCACCCCCTTCGAATGATGTGAATGATCTTGGTCTGTCCAACTTCATTGGTGTTCATTCAGCTTTCCCCTCGGAGATGCATAAATCAGATTTTCCAGGAAGAAAAGGAATTACAATTTGGATGATAATCCCTTCTCTTTAGCATCTTTACCTATTGACAGAACTTGTGCTGTAAAATAAAAAGGGAAACAGAGAGAGCAAGAGAAAGAGAGAGAGAGAGAGAACTGTGCAGCAATAAAACTGGCATTATTTTTATGGCACCCTTTCTGTGGAAAACTGTGTCTCATATATGGTGTGAACATAGTTCAGTTTCAAAGAACACATGGGCTGCACCATTATTTGTTCCACAGTATCTTCGCAACAGCAACACATAACCCATGGCCTCAAGGCAGCAATATGGTAATTCTGTTAGGAACAAAATGAAACAGCAATAGAGCAGCTGTGATTCTGTTAATGTAGCTGCCCTATATACATTTTATATTACTTGGCTGTAAAGCACCAGGCTGATTTCAAAACTGGCTGTGTGAGGTTTTACAATACGCAGGCAGCGAGGGCAATAGATCTGGCTATATGTGTGATGCCATCTGCAGATCTCATCTTGGCAGGCACCTGACAATAACTGTCTTCCAAGTGTTCTTTTCACCATCCCATTGCAGATCAGAAAGGATATATCCATGAGATAATTCTTTCATGCTTTGCTGCTGTTACTCATAAGGAAAGGACACAGCCTGCCCTGTGTGTGTATGTGTAAAGTACCATCAAGTTGCAGCAGACTTGCCATTGCCTTCCTCTGCAGAGTCTTCCTTGAGGAGGAGGAGGAGGAGATTGGATTTGTACCCCACCCTTCACTCAGTGTCTCAGAGCAGTTTACAAACTCCTTTCCCTTCCCACAACAGACACCCTGTGAAGTAGGTGGGTTGAGAGAGCTCTTTCGAGGACTGCTCTTGCAAGAACAGCTCTGACAGAACTATGGCTTGCCCAAGGTCATCCAGCAGCTGCAAGCAGGGGAATGGGGAATCAAACCTGGTTCTCCCAGATTAGAGTCTGTGCACTTAACCACTATACCAAACTGACTCTCCTTAGCTTCCAAGATGGGCTATACTATGTCCCCTTCCCTCCCACAGCCTGCCCTGCAAGCATAGTTTTTTCACCATTTTACTCTGCTTCCTGGTTGGTTGCTGTTTTTTTCTTACTAAGCCTTATAGAGCTAGTGTGGTGTAGTGTACTGGGGTAGGATTTGGAAGACTTCAACTCCCCACTCTGATCTGAAGCTTACTGAGTGAGCTGGACTAATTTACAGTCTCTCAGGCCCTTTCCTTTAAATCAGGGAGCCTAAAAAAAAAATCACATAGCTTAAGATGCAGCAAAGTGTGTGGCGATCCAGCATGGTGTAGTGGCCAGAATGTCAGACCCAGGGTTGGAGACCCAGGTTCAAATCCTCTTTCTGGCCTGGAAGCTTGTGGGGTGACTTTCAGCCAGTCACTTTACAGGATTGTTGTGAGGTTAAAGTGGAGAAGAAGAGGATGTAAGCCATTTTGTGAAGTAAATAAATATATACAAGAATGTTGTGTGGACACAGAGCCAGCATGGTGGACACAGAGCCAGCATGGTGCATTGGTTAGAATGTTAGACTAGAGTCTGGGAGACACAAGTTTGATTTCCCTGTATTCCAAAGAAATCTACCTCACACAGTTGTTGTTAAGAGGATAAAATAGACAAGAAGGAAGTTGTAAGCTACTTGAGGTCCCTATTGGGAAGGAAAATGTTGTATAACATGTGAATAATTAAATAACATAAACATGGGGAAAATAGTGCTTCATTTTTCTAGCCACTAAAATATGAAACCTTCCATCCACTGCCCAACCACCAAAGAGTTCTCAGTTTAAGAAAATCGTCTAAGAACCTTTATCATAAACTTTAATCTCCCATCACATCAGATGTTAACATTAGTTTCTACAATTTTTCTACAAAGTTTCTGCAACATTTGAACTTACACTTGGGGCGGGGGATTTGTTCTGTGCTTCTATTAAAGATTACACATTTTCTAACACAAACACACTTTAGTCAATAATTTGTGCAGTCTTAATATTCTCTAAATGATGAGTTATTTTAGCTACAGTAGATACGGACTGTTTGTTTCCCTTTTTTGCTCCGATTTTATTTATTTATTTTAGATGAATATTTTGCAATTTGTTCTTCAGATCTCATTGCAAATCTAGGCTATAGTAACATAGCTAAGAAGAAGAGAAGAGATTGATTTTATATCCCGCCCTTCACTACCCAAAGGTGTCTCAGAGCGGCTTACAAACTCCTTTCCCTTCCCCTCCCCACAACAGACACCCTGTGAGGTAGGTGGGGCTGAGAGAGCAATGACAGAAACTGCTCTTTTTCAAGAACAGCTTTTATCAGAACTACGGCTTGCCCAAGGCCATCCAGCCAGGTGCAAGTGGAGGAGTGGGGAATCAAACCCGGTTCTCCCAGATCAGAGTCCACACACTTAACCACTACACCAACCACTAATTCTTCACAATAAAGTTTGCCTTCTGATCCATCCTGTGTAGCATTTGTTAGAGAATGAACTTGATATTTTGCTTTTATGGACTATATTTATTGCTACACACAGTGGACTGTGCACACACACACATAGGCTCAGAGAACTGTACACTTTAAGTCACCTGTTGTGATGTAACACATAGAAGATGCCTGCACAAGCTTTACATGTGAATAAGGTTTTAGCTACACAGTTATCAGCCTGGTGAAGAAGCACACACCTCCATTATTGTGAGCAGTAAGAAACAACAACTTGAGCAGAGACAGCCCCCATTGCTGAATCATTTGTGGTCACGTACGGGGTCAAGTGGTTAAGACACTGAACTGCAGGCTGTGGAAGGTCAGTAGTTCAGCAGTTCGAGACCTGGGTGCCGCATGATGGAGTGAGCTCCCATCTCTAGTTCCAATTCCTGCCAACCTAGCAGTTCGAAAGCAAGAAATTGCAAGTAGATAAATAGGTACCACTTCAGTGGGAAGGTAACAGCATTCCGTGCGCCTTGGTGTTTAGTCATGCCGGCCACATGACCACGGAAACTTCTTCGGACAGCGCTGGCTCTTTGACTTTGAAACGGAGATGAGCACCGCAACCCTAGAGTCGGATTCGACTGGCTTTCGAGCAAGGGAACCTTTACCTTACGACACATCACTGCTTTGTTCCTTCATTGGTATTTCCCGCCAAATGGCCATTTGGTTCACAATGAGAATGGCCAGCTTCATCAACACTACAATGGAGCATCCTGACGCCAAGGTTTTCACACCTGCCCAGATGTCCTACTTGAGTAAGGTATTAGATTACAATATTGGCCACTCCTTATAGGTAACCTCCCACTCTTATAGGTAACCAATAGGATTGTTTTTGGGACGGACTAACAGGTAGGTGGATCCAAAGGTTGGAACAGTTACCACCCACCTAATGGACCCACTATAAAAGGTAAGGACCATTCACCTGGCCCTTCTTAGCTAGCAACCCCCGCAACAACCCCTGTCTGCTTTTTACTCCTCTTGAGTCCCACTTGCTATCCCCAAACCCTTGCCTCTACTTTGATCTCTTGATCTGCAGTCAAGACACCCACACGTTCTGGCTGGTTCTGGTCGTGTGTGGATTCCCTTTAGTTTCCATTTCTCCCCATCCCTTCTTCATTGGAACATCCAACCTGCAAGACAGATAAGTATTACCCATCATCACCCCCACCTGCTAATGCAATTGTGCTTATTTTAATACTGTATTTCTGTCAGCAAGCTGTCATGGTTGATCCTTTGTATATATGCTTCACATGTTAGGACCTCTTAACCTGCATTGCTTTCTGTATTAACTCATATGTGGATAGTTGTTGCCTAGTGACCCTTGCGCATGCTCATAAACGGCAAGCTTGTTAGCGAAACGCATAAACACTTCAAGGGCAGGTGGGAGATAAGGGAGGACGCTTATGTCTACTGCTATCGCTCAGAGCCTGGGAAGTATGATGTTTTGGAATATCCAGGCCGTTACGATTCCCATTACTTTGGCGCTGTTCTTCCCGGGCGGGAAAGTATCTCATTGGTATAGAGTCTGTTTGAACTTTGTTCATGTTACCTGCTTGATGTATTGCACGCCATTCTAAACAGAAATCTTGTTAGTGATACATCTTTTAATAAAGTCATCCTCGTGACTGAGAAGTGGCTCGTTGATTGATGGTACCCTTACAATTTCTAAGGAACTTGACTGAATGTGTGAGTGCATCAGTATTATTTGTATGAGATTTATTTTCTTAAGTAAAAGACATTTATTTTAACAATAACAGCCTCGAATCCTTCTCTGTAACCCTTGGTGGGAACAGGAACTTGATATAGTTGGCAAGGACCCATTTATAAATTGCCAATTGCTGTAAATAAAGCAATTCGGCTAACACACTGGAACAGAAGTCTACAACCTTTCTGAACCTGTGGGCAGTTCTAAAAAGCTGAGAACCTTGAGTGTGCACTACAACAAAACCATTGCTGTGGCGGGGCACAGCCTAGCCTGCCACACAGTGGCTGCCATGGGAGCTGCAGCCAAGCATAAAATATTGAAAGGCAGTTGTTCAGGTGCTCCTTGCAGACACCAAGATGATGCTTCCCAAGCTCTTCTGAAGCACATCCTGCTCCAATGAAGAGCTAGTTTGGTGTAGTGATTAAGAGCGGTGGACTTTAATCTGGAGAACTGGGTTTGATTCCCCACTCTACATGTAGCCAGCAGGGTGACCTTGGGTTAGTCACAGTTCTCTCAGAGCTGTTCTCTCACAAGCATTTCTCTCAGAGCTCTCTCCGCCCTACCTACCTCACAGGGTGTCTGTTATGGGGAGAGGAAGAGAAGGAGATTGTAAGCCACTCCAAGACTCTGAGTGAAGGGCGGGGTATAAATCTAATTCCTCCTCCTCCTCCTCTTTCTTCTTCCCATTTTCCTGACCTGGAACAGCCCCAGGGATTCACTACTTGCTGTGTATATCCACATACTGAAATATCCATATACTGAAATTGGTACTTGTTTGTTGTTGTTGTTCAGTCGCACAGTCGAGTCCGACTCTTTGCGACCCCATGGACCAGCTCCCGCCAGGCCCTCCTGTCTTCCACCGTCCTCTGAAGTTGGCTCAATTTCATGTTCATTGCATCGATGACACTGTCCAACCATCTCATCCTTTGCCGTCCCCGTCTTCTTTGACCTTCAATCTTTCCCAGCATCAGGGTCTTCTCCAGTGAGTGCTCCCGTGAACGCTGCCCTGTTGTCGGAGATTATCATGTCCAGCAGTCCATGGGTTGCAAAGATCTGGTGCAGCATGCGGATGACAGTCTTTGCAGACATGGTGGTGACAAGGCTAATCTCCAACCATTTAGAGTAGGAGTCCACAGTGACCAGGAATATCAGTCCTTGGAAGGGGCCAGCGAAGTCAAGACTTCCCCTTCTATTTGCCAAGGAGTGATGGGGCCGGATGCCATGATCTTAGTTTTTTTGATGTTGAGCTTCAAGCCCACTTTTGCGCTCTCCTCTTTTACCCTGAGCAAGAGGCTCTTTAGGTCCTCTTCACTTTCTGCCATTAGAGTGGTATCGTCTGCATATCTGAGGTTGTTCTTTCCCCCAGCAATCTTAATTCCTGCTTGTGATTCATCCAGGTCAGCATTTCGCATGATGTACTCTGCATATATATTAAATAAGCAAGGTGACAATATACATCCTTGTCGTACTCCTTTTCCTATGCTGAACCAATCAGTTGTTCCATATCTGGTTCCAACTGTCGCTTCTTGGCCCTTATACAGGTTTCTCAAGAGACATGTGAGGTGGTCTGGTACTCCCATCTCTTTAAGGACCTGCCATAGTTTGTTGTGATCCACACAGTCAAAAGCTTTAGCATAGTCAATGAAGCAGAAGTAGATATTTTTCTGGTACTCTCTTGCTTTCTCCATAATCCAGCGAATGTTGGCAATTTGATCTCTAGTTCCTCTACCTCTTCGAAACCAAGCTTGTACTTCTGGTAGTTCTCTATCCACGTACTGTTGAAGCCTAGCTTGTAGGATCTTGAGCATGACCTTGCTAGCATGTGATATGAGTGCTTGTTACAACAGGGCAAATAGTAGCTCTCCACGGCCATTTCAGGTCAGGAAAATGGTGCAGTGGGAAGGCTTAAATTCCCCATCTCCCATGCCACAGTACCAGTTAGCAATGTACACTTGACCCATGATAAAAAATATCACTGGGGAGCTCTGTTCACACAACATGATTATGGAACAACTTCTTCAGGGAGCTGTGCCTTACCACCACACTTTTGATCTTTAGGAGGCAGCTGAAGACAGCTTTATCTAGGACTGTGATATTAAATTTTGGTTTTATGTATTTTTACATACTCTATTTTATGTATTCTGCCGTAAGCCTCCTTGAGCTCCGTAAGGAAGAAAGGCAGCTAATAAATGTTTTATGCAAAACAAATAAATGTGTCTCATCCGGTTTGACCCTAAGATTTCACATGATCTGAAACCATGTCATAAACAGTGTGCTGGAATGGGACATCCTGAACTAAGAGCTGAGCTTGCCTTTGAGATGCAAGGTAAGAGAGCAACGTGAAAGCATGATTCCCAGAGGTGTTAAGCATGTGTTCTTAATGGTATATAGTTAATGGCCCTAACACAGTACCCATTGAAAGTTTAGGCTGATCAAAGAAACAGGCCTTAAGCATCCATGTATCTCAAGAACATAATGAGTCACTGAAAACTGCTTTGATTTGGCTGTTTCACTCAGGCTTCTGGGGTCTAGAGACTCTTGCCATTTTCTTTGTATTGATTTACATTTTTGTTGCAGACAACCAGCCAAATACTTAAATTACTACAGGTGCTGGAGGAATTAACAAGTCCCCACTATTCAACAGAGTTATACAGCAACTGTTTTTTGAAAGAGAGATTTCTCTTCCTGAGGCATCTGCAATAACATTGATGTTCCCAGAGAACAAATTACTGTTGTTTATTTTAGATTCATTTAACATTACTCTGGTTCCTAGATATACAAAACAGTTTATTTGATCAAATAGAAGCATCCCTTTTGGCAAACTCTTTCCATTTCTTTCAAGGGCTTCTGTTTATAGGCATCAGTCATGTTTAACACCATATTCCTAAGGCTTCCCATTTGAGCACAATGCTTGAAAAAACCCAACACAAATGTTTGCCTGGAACTCTTTGACTTGAAATCATGTTTGCTCTTTGTTTATCTCTCAAAAGATATCCCCCCCCCCCTCAAAAGAATAGTTACAAAGCTTTCTGTGGCAGGGGAAGAAAGAAGGGTATAATATTTAATCACTGTTTTATATTAAGTTCCAATTCTGTTTGAGGTCAATATCTATAAAGTGATAGCATTAATAAATGAATTCCTTTCTATGGAGACTGGAGGTAAACTGAACATGGTTAGAGAGACACACGGCTACTACCACTCCTCACTACATTATTCATTCTCCTCTTTGCCATTTTATCCTCACAACAATTCTGTGAGAAAAATTAGGCTATTAGTGTGTGACTGCCCATAATCGCCCTGTGAGCTTCTATGGTAGATCCTTGTCTGACACTCTAACCACTACACCACACTGACTTTCATGGAGTAGTCGCTATTGACCAGTAGCAAGGAGCCAAGCATGGATGAGTCATGCAAGTGGCATGGTAACAAGTTGCCCAGGGGTTGTTGCTGGTCCGGGACCCAAGAAATCCTCCCTCAAAGGCCAGAACAGTCTTGGAAATAGCCCTGTGGACTCCCCTTGCCTTTTTACTGAGAGAAACCAAGGCTTCAATTGGCAATATTATTGTGGTTGGCTACAAACCAACACTGAGTACATTTGTTTCTTAAAGCTATATGCTCTACTATCATTTAAGGGTGTTAAAACCCGCAGATTTTATTTCTTTTTATTCTGCAAACCTGGGTCTTTTCTCTGTTTTGTAGAAAGTTCTGTCTTGTCTGTTTGTGGCTCCAGCCTGTGGATTTAAGTATCCACAGATGGGGCTATATTGATAATTATTGTATTGCCAAGGAGGGAGAGATCTCATTTCCCCTCCCCCGCTATTTCTTCTTTCCCTTCCCTGAAAGCCCTCATAGCAGGGCCGGATTTCGATGAAGAGAGGCCCTAGGCTACTCCACTTGTGAGGCCCCTCCCAATCCCCCACCCTCACAACTAGAAGAAAATGGAAGAGTATTATAAATAAAATTAAGTGAAGCCAAGGATGGTGGCGGGTATTTAAGATTCTGCAATTCACAATTTCTCCTCTAAAGGACATAAGATGTTTTTGTTAAATACCATAGTGATTGAAAAAAATGCATAAATGTTAAAATTAACACTGAAAAGGTTTTGCAATAACTGAACTTTGTAAACCTTTTGTGGAATAAGCATTATTTTTTAGGAAAATGAAGTTGTAATGTTATTCTTAAAAAAAACCCCAAGTCCAACTGGCAATGCTTCCCATTCATATAACATACAAATCAAACATAGAATATGATGATTGCATACATAATGTTACTTCTGGTACATAAAGAATAGAAAATGGCAATTAGCCATCACTTTCCAGCACATGCATCCAACATGCACATGCTGCAACCCCCCTCCCAAAACACACTTTGTTATTGCACATGGCCATCTATATAAGTTGCATGCTAGTAGGTAGCACCTTCCTTGTCAGAAGTAACATGCAACTAGTGTGAGACTGGAACTTGTGTTTCATTATGTGTGCATATGCATAACACAAAAGAACCTAACTATAAGTGACACTGAACATGAGTGCTAGGGATTCCATGTGTTTCTTATCTCTGCTGTCCACTCGCTGCTGCAGTCACATGTGCTACCATTCCTGTGTTCCCTGGCTAAGGGTTTTGTGATTGCTTTACCAAGTTGTTGAAGAAACAATACCAAGCAAACGTAATCATAATCATCTGAACATGTGGATGTCCTGTCAGGTGATCGAGTGGACATCATAGACATGTGGAACACTGCTGGAAAGATGAACAAGTGGGGCCACAGCAAGAAGAAGAAGAGGAGGAGGAGGAGGAGGAGGAATTGGATTTATACCCCTCCCTTCACTCAGAGTCTCAGAGCAGCTTACAAACTCCTTTCCCTTCCCCACAACAGACACCTTGTGAGGTAGGTGGGGCTGAGAGAGCTCTGACAGAAACTGCTCTTTCAAGGACAGATCTGACATAACCATGGCTTGCCCAAGGTCATCCAGCAGCTGCAAGTGGAGAGGAGGGGAATCAAACTCGGTTCTCCCAGATTAGAGTCCGCTCACTTAACCACTACACCAAACATGGTGAAGGATACTTGGGCAACACTTGATGGAACACACGTTTTTGTTGTTGTTCAGTCACACAGTCGAGTCTGACTCTTCGGGACTCCACATACCACATCATGCCAGGCCCTCCTGTCTTCTTCGGTGCTCAGCCTTCCTTATGGTCCAACTCTCGCAGCCATACATTACTACTGGGAATACCATTGCTTTGACCATACGGACTTCTGTCGGCAGGGTGATATCTCTACTTTTTATTATGCTGTCTAGGTTTGCCATCGCTTTCCTCCCAAGGAGCAGGTGTCTTTTAATTTCATAGCTTCAGTCACCATCTGCAGTGATCTAGGATCCCAGGAACGTGAATTCTGTCACTGCTTACATGACTTCCCCTTCTATTTGCCAAGGAGTGATGGGGCTGGATGCTATAATCTTAGTTTTTGTTGTTGTTGAGTTTCAAGCCTACTTTTGCCCTCTCCTCTTTTACCCTCAGCAAGAGACTCTTTAGGTCCACTTCACTTTCTGCCATTAGAGTGGTATTGTCTGCATATCTGAGGTTGTTGATGTTTTTCTCAGCTTGTGATTCATCCAGGCCAGCATTTCACACGATGTACTCTGCATATAAATTAAATAAGCAGGGTGACAATATACATCCTTGCCGTACTCCTTTTCCTGTGCTAAACCAATCAGTTGTTCCATATCGGGTTCTAACTGTCACTTCTTGACCCTTATACAGGTCTCATAGGAAACGTGAGGTGGTCTGGTACTCCCATCTCTTTAAGGACTTGCCACAGTTTGTTGTGATCCACACAACCAAAGGCTTTAGCATAGTTAACGAAGCAGAAGTAGATGTTTTTCTGGTACTCCTTTGCTTTCTCCACAATCCAGCGAATATTGGCAATTTGATCTCTAGTTTCTCTACCTCTTCAAAAAGCCAGCTTGTACTTCTGGCAGTTCTCTATCCACATACTGCTGAAGCCTAGCTTGTAGGATCTTGAGCATGATGTATAATATCATATTTTGGCTCAAAGTTGCAATGGGCTTTGAGTTTCTCTTCTCTCCATCTGTGAAATTATTATTCAATGTAATCATCTAAGGTATTTATGTTGTTTCATACCTATATATTATGGATGCTTCCAAATGTTGTGACAACTCTGGTTTTATTTAAGGGTTTTCCACAGTTGGGTGGAAACTGCAGTCATCATTTTTCCTGACCATATTAACAAAATCCAACTGAAATAGTACTCATTTTGTATCTAAAAACCATGCTAATTTTTTTAAAAAAAATATGTATTAGGCTTCTAGCCCTCCCTCCCCTGCACGTAGGCTCAGAGCGGGTTACAAAAGCAGTAGATGCACAATCCAACTTTGAAACACAACCAATAATTAAACAACAATAAAATAACCTCCGTGTAATGTAAATTCCAAGTAATGTAATAATGGCATAAAAATGCTGTCAAGAAACCAAACACAAATAAGAAATTTGCCAAATGAAATAGGAGGATGTCCATTTATGTTAAGAAAACAAACACACACACCCATATTTGCAATCCCCTACCAGACATTTGTCCCTTTTTAGGATTTTTGTAATTTATTACGTCATCTTGAATAACTTGAATCATTTAATATTTTATTTTATTTTAATAGTGCACTTATTATATGTTTTGTGAAAAGATAGTTTCAGTCTGGGGGCTGGTAAACTAGGCAACGTCACTAGCATCAGAGAGTATACAGAGAACAGCTTTTCAGGCAATTAAGGTGGTATGATTGAACCATGGCTGTCCACTGTAGACATGTTCACTGTCATGCAGTGAACATGATATTGTAACAATTCTGCATAGTTTATCACATCACAAAGAGCAAACAAGGCCCATTGATAGTGGGTCAGCACTGTGTTCATTCTGAAGCACTAAATACCTTCCCCTCTCTTGAACCAACCCCCTCATTCTTCCCCCTCTTTTCCCTCAGCCCCAGGTATTAGTGATATGATGTCCAGTAGGCTGAAATCTTTGAAGGATATAATGACTTAGGACTGCACTGTAAGTGTGTTGTTTTACCAACAAGCTTGAGTGGAGCAAACCAGTTGTCCAATGACTTCTTAGCTATCTCTATGCATGTTTGATGACTATGGGCTTTAAAATGCAGCAGCAAGTAGCTTAGAATGCAAACCTGCACTGCAAATTGTAAGGCAACCTAAATACTCCCTCATGCCTCCCCCACCCTTTCTCATTTCTTCCTCAGTGCTACATAATTCCATCTGGCACTCCAAGGACAACAGAGCTGAAATTAAGTCTCCATTCATTATAAAAATCACCCACAAGTAATTCAGGGCTATGGACCGTCTGCTATTTGTCAATGTTACTGAACGTTTTCTATCTACTGTAACAAATCACTCAACAGTAAAATAAAATGGAAGTTGATCGTGTGCCAACAGTGTATTTAACAATACACTATTGTTTTGAATGCTGAGCATGTCTAACAGGTCTTGTGTATGGAAAGAGGACAGCCACCCCCCAAATACACTATTACATTTTCAAAAGAAATATTAGTATATATGGATTTACCACTCACAGCACAAGAAACGTACAAGCAAGATTAGTTTTAACAGTTTCTTAACTTTGGAGAAAGGGTCTTGTTAACTTCAAGGCATTTTAATTAAGCAGACTGGTGCTATCATAGATGCCCTTAGAAGAGTTTCTCCCTCCCTCCTCAATCATTTAACAAAATCTAGTAGCATCTTATAGAGCTTCAGGAAAGAAAGGAATAGTAACATACTTCCTAATGAACACTCAGAGGCAAGGAGGAGCAATCATGGCTCTAAAGCTATAATCATTCCTTCTGGGCAGCCTTTTTCACCGGCTGATTGGCAAGACCAGACAATGCTTGATGTTTTCCATTTACTGCAAGCTCTCTCTTTGATGGAAGATTCTCCCCCCACCGCCCCTCCCTGCTGTTTTGTGCTCTGCATTTGGGCATCATTTTGTCCTAGGCATACCTTGTTTAACAAAAAACACTTTCCCCCTTTCTTCTATTTACTTCCCAGCAATCCTTCTAAAAACCTGATTTCACTTATTTATTTATTTGAATACATGCCACTTGGTAATAAATCCAATGTCCCTTCTAACAGGTCTGGCCAGCAATGGCATGTGATACATTTGGAGCCGTTTATACTTCATCCATTAATATTTTACCAGCTGGCTTTGCCAAAGGAAAAACAAAGAAATCCAATCTCAGTGTAAGTTTAATGCCCACTCCAGAGCCTCTGAATTAAGGTGGTCAAAATCAAAGTAGATTGCTTTTTTCCTTTGCATCTAAAGACCCAATCCAAAGCTCAGCTTTTGCATTTCATAAGCCTTTAATTGGGTTCACAAAACAGAAGAGGCAAAATCCTGTTTCTGTACATAAACACCACCTCTCCTCTGGGACTTTCCATTCAAGTTTCTTTGAACAAATGGGCATATAAGAGGTATAAGAGAAATTGTAGGGTTTTATAACTCCTTCTTGGTCCATGAAGCTCAGTGCATGGGTGGTATCAGTGCATAAAAAGGTAATGGAGTTAACAGAACTGAGTCTGCTAAACACTAAAAGATGCAAAGATGCTTCCAATTGTGTCTCCCCTGGTTGGAGTTACCTTCCGATAGACATACGTAAGTAAAATAATGTCACAGGAAGGAAATAACATCAACATACTAATTCAATTTAAAAAATAGAATTGATTTTCCCCTCTTAAATTTAGCATCCTTAATCTAACATACTTTTGGATAGGCTCACAATAAACATCTTGTGAATTCTAGATATATTTTAAATGGATTATACCCTACCACTCTACACAATTCTACATTGTAAGGACCCTTCCACAGATGTGAGAGAAACATCCACTGGTGGAGGGGTAGGACACAGCCCAATGACTTAGATCCTAACCTCCCTTTCTATTCACAGAAGGAACTTCCACACCCAAAAGTGATAAAGGCCATTTTTGGTGATTTCCCCTGTCCCGCCACAGACTTTGTCTTGATGTGTGCCCTAGATTTGTGTTTTTGTTTTTAAAAATACAATCTTGAATAAGATATTTTGTGGTTTTTCCAGATTTTTCTCACACAACTGCTTTTGTGGAGCTCCTGCATAGTATTTCTATACAGAGTTAAAGCATGCAGCTTTAACTGTGGAACCCTATCACCAAACACCAGGAGGATAAATTCATATTCACATCAAATATGATGATTGGTCTTTGCACTTGATTATTTGTATGCCACGCTCAAATTTTCCTTATCTCCAATTCTCACCTTCATTGATGTCCTCCCAAGGTTGCCGTATTCCAGTTCCTCAAATCCAGTCAGCATACCTGGTATAGTATACATTGTTGTTTGTTGATTATGCATATCTAGCCTATTAACTGTTGCATTGTGTATTGTACTCAGGGAAACAAAAGAAAGTCTCTTCTCATTTGACCATTTTCTCAAGATAGGATTTGTTCATACTTTCTTTGCAGAGAAAACCCAACCTTCATGGTAAGAGATGCAGCCAGTCACTGCTGTGATTTGTTTCATTGGCTACAATAATGGAAGAAGTCTTTTCCTCTCTTAAATTTAGGGAAAATTGTGCCTGAACATTATGCCTCAAATCTTTGCATTAAACCCTGTTTAGCTCTCAGTGGAGGGGGGTAAGCAGTGGGGTACCACAGGGATCAGTACTTGGTCCACTGCTTTTTAACTTGTTCATTAATGATTTGGAGTTGGGAGTAAGCAGTGAAGTGGCTAAATTTGCGGATGATACGAAGTTGTTCAGGGTGGTGGAAACCAGTGAGGATTGTGAGGCACTCCAAAGGGATCTGTCAAAGATGGGCAAGTGGGCGTCAACATGGCAAATGGGGTTCAATGTGGCCAAGTGCAAGGTGATGCACATTGGAGCCAAAAATCCTAAATATAAATACACGTTGATGGGGTCTGAACTGGCACAGACTGATCAAGAGAGAGATCTTGGAGTTGTAGTAGATAACTCACTGAAAATGTCGAGACAGTGTGTGAATGCAATAAAGAAGGCCAATGCTATGCTGGGGATTATTAGGAAGGGTATTGAAAACAGATCAGCCAATATCATAATGCCCCTATATAAATCAATGGTGCGACCTCATTTGGAATACTGTGTGCAATTCTGGTCACCACACCTTAAAAAGGATATTATAGCTTTGGAAAAAGTGCAGAAAAGAGAAACTCGAATGATAAAGGGGTTGGAACACTTTCCCTATGAGGAAAGGTTAAGGCGCTTAGGGCTTTTTAGCTTGGAGAAACGACGACTGAGGGGTGACATGATTGAGGTTTATAAGATTATGCATGGGAAAGAGCAGGTAGAGAAAGAGGTACTTTTCTCCCTTTCTCACAATACAAGAACTCGTGGGCACTCCATGAAATTGCTAAGCAGTCGAGTTAGAACGGATAAGAGGAAGTACTTGTTCATCCAAAGAGTGACTAATACTTGGAATTCACTGCCACAGGAAGTGGTGGCGGCTACAAGCATGGACAGCTTCAAAAGGGAATTAGATAAGCATATGGAGCAGAGGTCCATTAGTGGTTATTAGCCAAAAGGTATAGATAGGGACTCTGGGGCAAGTGATGCTCTGTCATCTTGGTGCTTGGGGGGGTCAACAGTGGGAGGGCTTCTAATGTCCTGGCCCCACTGGTGGACCTCCTGATGGCACTGGTATTTCTGGCCACTGTGTGACACAGAGTGTTGGACTGGGTGGGCCTTTGGCCTGATCCAGCTTTGGCATCTCTTATGTTCTTATGTTCTTAGCCTTCCTTCAGCTCACTGCTTCTGCCTCCAATACTCTACATTCCTGATTTTTTAAACTATACTTTCAAATTCCTGTCTTTTAGTGCTCCCACTCAGTTTCCCAGCCCTCAGCCTATCTTGCTGCCCAACACCTGTAATTCTGCTGCCCTGATTTCTGCCAGCAGCTTTCAGCTTCTACTATCCCATACCTCTGGTTGCATTCCCCCCCAAAGTAGCAAACTGACTTTTTATTACCTTCACAGCTGTCACATTCTTTCCAATGTTTTATTGTGCATAGTCTCTATTGCACAGCTGGTCCAAACTCTTATAAATTACTCTACATGGAGCAACCTGAGCAGCCCTTTCATCTAGTACTTCCTCCCAACAATTTGCCTAAGTGCCGCAGCATAAAAAATTCCACCAGGTGCAAATTGCTGCGCAGAAGTGGCAGCTATATGTATAGAGCCACCAGATCAGATCTTCTGCTTGGGAGCATCCCCAGGACCACTCTGACTGTTGTGTGTGGAGCAATTTGAAATATCTAGACTGGACTGTATTGGTTAGGCTACTTGTCAGTATTCTTTGACATCACAACATTCAGCCAGTGTCTAGAATGACCCTAGCAGATGTAAGATGATACTGATTTTTAAATACATGTCTGGACCATTTCCTTTGAAATGGGGTATATATACTCATGCTAGCACACACACACACACACACACACACACAAAGATTGTCTTTGATTACAGTCAAGAAAATTGGAAGGAAAGTGCTTTCAAATCACTAGGATGGTCTTCTAAAAAGGCTAATTCTTCTTTTATTGTGCCCATACCTGCTGATTAATAAATAGCAGGCTTTAGAATTTTTTCATCTGTTCGTTACTGGTTCATCCATGCAACAAATTACTCTCAAAATATTTTAAAGAAGAAAGAGTAATAGCAATGTATGTATACAGGAAAACACAATCTGATATTATAGTTCCTTGTTACACTAGGGTTGGTGCAAGAGCAGGGAATAATGGAATCATCCAGTTGATTTCCTTATACAGACACTTTTTTCTTCATGTCAAGTCACAGTCAACTTATGGCCACCCCATAGGGTTTTTTTTTTAAGGCAAGAGATGTTCAGAGGTGGATTGTCATTCCCTGTCTTTGTATAGCAACCCTGGCATTCCTTGTTGGTCTCCCATCCAAATACTGACCAGCGTTCATCCTGCTTAACTTCTACGATCAGGTTGGCCTGGGCTATTTAGGTCAGGGATTTCAGACACTAGTTGTAGATTTTCCGGGCTGTGTGGCCGTGGTCTTGGCATTGTAGTACCTGATGTTTCACCAGCAGCTGTGACTGGCATCCTCAGGTATAACACAGAAAGATGAAGTACTCTCTGTGTCAATGTGAGAAGAAAAATGGTACAGTCTGGAAGATCTACAACAACTAATGAACTCCAGCCATGAAAGTGTTTGACAACATTCAGACACTACTTGAGTTTTAAAACATCAAACAGACCTTAAAGAACTGGAAATCATTCTGTTCTAGTAAGATAAGAACAGATCCTCTGTCAAACATTTAGGCAAGTGTGTATTCTGTCTGATATGCCATAAACTGCAACAAATAGAATTGGCTTCATCCCCTTACCTTCAGGAGAGCTATAACTAATAATACTGTACTCCTTATGAACATGAATCATGAATGCATCAGCAGTGTAATTAGAATAGAACAACTCATGTATTCTTTAACTATATATCAATATTCTTTGTTTTCATAACCAGGCAGCTGCTGTACATTTATTTGAAAATGAAATGTACTGGGGAAAGTAGGAATGGTGTTTTGTAGATGAGATATGCCTTCACAAAAGAAATGCTTAAGTTTATAGACTGCAAGCTGGAGAATCAATTTAGCTGCATGGAGAATACTTAATTATGCTAACATTCATGCCAACGAAATGACATTCAGAGAACCCTATGAAAAACTGACACTGACATCCCGCTGTTAGGGCTTTCTTCTTTCCATAAATAGACTGTGGGGCTGAGTTATTTAGTGCCTGTGATACAATGTAGGAGGGAGTGAAAGTCTTCAGATATGCTGCAGTCTGCATTCACTGTGAAGGTAGAGAATGTACGAACAGCACTTTCAAGATTGCAAAAAATCAGCAAGTAGGCTTTGGAGAATTACAAGCATAAATATTCTTCTGCAGGAATTTGCCCATCAGCTGGTAGGAAGATGAAAGAGGGGAAATGAAGAAAAGATGAAATGTGGCTCTGAAAGTCACGATATATTCTCAGCTCCTGTTCTCTCAGTAGCAGCAGGCATCTTTGCCTTTTATACAAGGAGAAAGTGTGTGGTATGGTTTAATAATTGCAGTGGAGGGTTGGGATTTCTGCTGAAATGAGGAAATGTTAGTTTGCAGACTAGGGAGGCATATGGAGTATGCAAAGATGGTTGATAAAGAATGGCAGAAAAAATGGATTTCTACAGCAATACTAAAGGTAGAAGCCACTAAATATTAGGGATGTTTTAATTAGACAGTGTTATCGATACAATGGGTTGCAAAGAAGGAGGGGAATAAAATTATAAATCTCTGGGGGCTTTGCACATCCTGGAGGTCCATTCTTATCATGGAGCCAGACAATCTGCTTCTAGTAGATTTTGGACTGGCCATGTAAAAATTGTGTAAATAATTGTTAAATAACTCCTGCAATGAATTTCATATGGTGTTTGAATTGAGTTCTTGGGAATCTTACATTTATAACTCATAAAGATGCCAGTTATTAGGTGACAGTACCTCAATTGCTTTATTAAATATCTAAGACCAATTGAATTTTAGAGCCCTGTACTATTTGGGACCATCATACCTTTAATACCATCTGCTCCCATATGAAGCTACCTAACCATTATGGTCATTAGGGATGGACACAAACCACTTTTTTGCTGTTCAGCTCATGGTCTGTGGCTGAAACATGAACTGGGAGGTTGGTTCATGAACTGAACCAGTTATTATGAGTTCATGAACCCACTTTCTGCTCCTTGCCACTTTTTCTGGAGAGCAGAAAACAAAGGTTTAAATAGCTCTGAGCCATTTAAATCAAACAGCTGAACCCTGGCTGTTTGGCTCAAGAAAGCCCCTTTAAACAGCTGAGCCACAGGAGCAGGCTCAGCTGTTTCAGTGGCTTTTGTGGGCATGAGAAACCCTGCTTTTTGCTTCCCACAAACCCATGAACCTCCATGAACTGCCTTAAAAGTTTGTAGAGGTTTGTGTCCAGGCTGTAGTTCACAAACTTCAGTTCATGAACCATGAACTGGCCAAAATTCATTATGAACAAAGGTTTGTGGGCTGGTTCATGCCCATTCCTAATGGTCATCTTTGTTGGAACATGCAAGGTCTATCTTGCATAGAAAAGAAGATGACAAGAACATCCTACAGAAGGCAACTAGCTAGTATAGTAAGATTAGGGACTTCCTGCTATTTTCAGATAGTCCCCTTCCTATCTCCTGATGGGCTCAGTTAGGCTTTTCCTGCTCCTGCTGAGATCTCTTAATTTACTAACTCTGTCCTCTTAGACAGTTATACTTCTCTTTTTCTCTCCTCTTTCTTACAAAGTTTGTTCCCTTCTTAGTAAACCAACTTTATAATTTAAACAGCTTGTGTTCCACTTTATTGCATATCTACACTCTCCCAACAATCTTGAGGGGCTTTGTTTCATCTGAGGTTAGATGGGTGGCAATCTGAGACAGGTCCTCAGCCAAGGCACCAAAACCATGGAATTCCATCCCCAGGGAGTTTCATCTGTCCTTTTCTATCATTGCCTTCTGCCAGAGGATGAAGACTTTTCTGTTTTGATTGGTGTTTTCTCATTGACCCTCTTTTCTGTTTACATGCTTATGCATTTTTTTAATTGTTGTTTTTAATAATTGCATGTATGTGCATTTTTAAAGCTGGTTTTAATATTCCTGATTGTTCAATGCCTTGGACTCCCTAAACTGTGTAGAAAGGTGGTATAAAGTGTTTTAAATAAATAAATATACAAACATGTTTGTGTGTGTGAAGGAAGAGCAAATTTACTTTGCAGCTAAGGCCTGATACAAAATGTGACACTAATGAGACATTGAAATTAACAAATCTGACTTTGCACTACATAATATTGGTGCAAAACAGCTTTGCATGATTAACTCTCACACTAATGCAATGCCACCCAGGCTCAGATCTCCGGCACGCTAACCAAACATACAAAGCTGCTTTGTGCAGATAGAAGCCCAGTTTCAATAAGACACAGTGTAAGTGAAAAGGTCACACAGGTTAGTTTTTACCTTGTCCCCTTCATGTTTAAATCAGCCTTAAAAGACAGACAAAGAAGCAGAAATGGGTGTCATGTTCCAGTTATATATTTGTACATAAAGCAAATGCTACAAAAATGCTTTAAGATTCCAGTGCTCTCTTCTAAAAGGAAAACTTTACATAGTTGTCCATCAAAGAAAATCATACACTTACGGACTCAAAAACAAGACATGTTTTTAAAGTTGAAACTGGTGTCCTTAGACCATAACAGCTTGAGCAAGGTGGCAGCTGAGGTGACTCAGTAATTAGATAAGAACCATAGTAGACCAATGGGAAAATCACACACATAGTAGACCAATGGGAAAATCATACACATAGTATACCAATGGGAAAATCACGCAGAAAAGATGTTCAAATAAACCTGACTCATACTATTTCTTACACAAAAAGCTGGTGACCTCTTCTCCACATTCCCATAAGAGCAGATGTAAAACCAGAATTAAAATGTTCACAAAAGAAGCCAATAAAAGTGGAGGGGGATAAAAAAACACCACAGACATCCCAAACACAAAAGAAATCTAAAAGAACTAAACATATACATATTTGGACAACCCTAAATTTTAGAGATTATGGGCTGAGAGACAGTGGTAGAACAGGGAATAAAAAAAGAGAACAGGAAGAATTTATAGGTGAGCTGAGATTTGAACAAAGGACCATCTGCACAACACTTCACCAGCATTTGCTGTTTATAAAGAAATGAGCTTTGAAGAAATGAGCATAATTCTGAAAACGTAAGCACAGTTGAAGCTGTAGATACTGTAGAGGTTTTGTGCTGACTTCAGAATCTTTAGGATTGCTGGCTTGGATTCTTTCCATATCACAGCTAATGATTTGCCCTCTGACCTGCAGCAAGCCAATTTGGTTGCTTCTCATTTGCCTTTTTCTTTGATGGATATTAGAATAACCTTGACAGAAGGTTTATGAGATGCTGTTTAATTAGCTGCCATTGTAAAACAGTCTCATCCTTCAAATCAAGCTTCAGACAACGTTCAGCTGACAATATCCCAAACCTTCCTATGAATGAGAGAAAAAGATCATTGTCTCACAGGGACATGAAGATTTCAGAGCACTTTAAATGTAGTATTATTTGACAATAGCATTGAGGTGAGCATGTGGGAGGTGTTAGTTTATCCTTCCTGTGATTACTTTGAACATATGCCAAACATAGGACCCTTGCCACTCCAACATAAGTTGAGGGCTTGTTGTTAACAGCAACCACACATTACTTGAAAGTGAGGGAAATGACGAAAACAGCATTTGAAGGATCCATCAATTATATTTTAATAGAGAGCTGAGACAACATTCCTTTCTCCCTTTTTATTTGTTCATTTTTACTTCCATATGAACCTATCTGGCCACTCTAGTCCTCTTCAAAGGCCCTGGCTTGGGTGTTCCTGCCCTCTGAGGTTTCACATGAGACAACCTGGGAAAGGGCCTTCTCGGTCATGGCACCAAAGCTTTAGAACTCCTTCCCCAGGGAGATTTGTCTGTCTCCCTCTAGTGTTGTCTTCTGCCACTGGTGAAGGATTTTTAAAATTTTTATTTGGTGTTCCCTCAATAAGTTTTTTTAGCTTTCTTCCTTCTCTGTGTGTGATTAATGTGTTTATATGTTTTACTTAATTATTTTTAAGGGTTTAAATGTATATTTGTATTTTAAAGGCTTATTAATGTTTGAAGTGTTTTGGTTACCACCTGGGGGGACTCTGAATTGGGTAGGAAGGTGGCCCAGAAATGTTTTAAATAAATAAATGTTACTGCTATGAACCAGGACAAGTCACTCTCAGTGATGCTGGGCTCAGAGTTTCTTTTTATTTCTTTATTTTCATATTTTGTCATTATGAGCCTTTTCATGTGGTGTGGGTGCTCCCTAATAGTTCTTCCTTTTGTGACATTTTTACACTATGTTATGCTATTTATTTGCAGCTAATACAAAAAAGCTATCATTTTTCATTATAAAAATTCTATCAAATTTCATTAGTATGGCCAGAAAGAAGAGCTATGATTTCATCCCAAGTGGAGAGAATCTATCTCCCAAACTGGGATTGTCATACTGAAACAGTGTAGTCATGAAATATGATAACACTAGCAGTAAAGCCCATTGTGAAAGCAATACAACGAGATCTAGAAAGAGGCTCTGGGGCAGTGCTCTGGCTTTGGGCAAACAGTGTCAATTTGCTGTGGTGACCTCAGCAGGGTATAATGACAGAGTCCACTGTTTTCTCCAGAGGAACTGATCTCTGCTACCTGAAGAGCAGTTGTAATTGTGAGTGATCTGTACCCCTCACCTGGAGATTGGCAGCAATTGTTACCCAGGACAAAGTGGCTGGTTTGGAGGGTGTAGTCTATGGCATTCTACCTGTCTGAGGTCCCACCCCTCTGCAAACCCCACCCTCTCCAGGCTCCACCCATCAAATCCCCAGGAATTTGTCAGCATGTAGTTGGCAACCCCATCTCCTTCCCAGCTAACCATCAACCTACCATTATCTGCCCCTTTGACTTCAGCTGACTTCTGTCCTCCCTTCTGCAGAGCAGTTGTCATTCTGAGTGCTCTCCAGCCCTCACCTGGAGATTGGCAACAATGGTTCCATATGTGGGACTGACTGGTTTGGAGGGTGGAGTCTATGGTAGTGTACCTGTCTGAGGTCCCACCCCTCCTCAAACCTCACCCTCTTCAGGCTCCATCCCTCAAATCTCCAGGAATTTCCCATCTGGAGTTGGCAACCCTATCAGGACTGGCCCCAATGTGTTTTCTCCCAAAGGCCAAAGTAGGTGACAGGACCAAGCTTAGTTGCCTACCAACAGGCACTGAGGGGAATGTAGGGTTGCCAGCTCTAAGGAGGGAAATACCTGGAGGTTTGGGGGGTGGATTCTGTAGAGGGCAGCATTGGGCGGGGGGGACTCAGCAGGTATAATGTCAT
>NW_015160870.1:41774-52130 GCF_001447785.1 Gekko japonicus
TTCCCTACATTGATGTAGTTCTAATAGGAGCATTAGAAGATTTCCACATTCCTGTTCTAAACTGGATGTTATTCGTTGTTGACCCAATTTTGAGTAAAGTGATACAGGGACAGGGGTTTCATACAACGAATTTTCTTCCTTTAATGCACCATCCCTGAAGCACTATGGTCATTTCAAACAGTGCCACTTTCTCGCCCACTCTTTTTTGCTGCTCGATCCTCCTCTGAGGTTTTTTTAAAATGTTCTAAGTTGTGCGCTATGACACTAAACCAATATAGCACTTCAGTGGTATAGTGGCACCATTGAGATTGGAGTCAAGGCATCTCAATAGTACCAGTATAGTATTGAAGTGATATAGTGGTTTAGCACTATAGTGCTCACCTTAGAAGCTTTAAAAAAAAGTCAGCAGAAGATCGCACAGCATAAAAGGGTGGGGGAAAAGCAGCATCGTAGGAAACTCTATGGATATTTTAAACAGCACACCACAGAGAGTCAGAAGTGCAACAAAGGGGTAGAAAATGGGAAAAAAGCAGTTTCCTTTAAAAGCGGCTCAACCACGCTTTGCTAACCTGACACAAGCCAATTTGGTGTAATGGTTAAGAGTGGTGGACTCTAATCTGGAGAACCGGGTCTGATTCCCCACTCCACATGCAGCTAGCTGGGTGACCTTGGGTCAGTCACAGTTCTCTCAGAGCTGTTCTCTCAAGAGCAGTTCTCTCAGAGCTCTCTCAGTCCCACCTATTTCACATGGTGTCTGTTGTGGAGAGAGGAAGGGAAGGACATTGTAAGCTGCCCTGAGACTCCAAATGAAGGGCAGGTTATAAATCTAATTCTTCTTCTTTTTCTCCTCCTCCACCTCCTCCTTCAGTAAATAAATTTCACTATCAGCCGGTTACTAAAACGGGTCTGTCTGAAATGGCAGAAGAAATCAATTAGCAACCAGTTACTAAAACAGAATACAAAGGCAGTTTTGAAAATGGCCTTAATCTGCAGAAGGGAATTAAATGACTGGCTTATCCTTTTCCCTGTAGGACAGTAGGGGATGTTTCCCAAAGTTTTCTCCTCTGAGTTTCTCCACAGGCTTATGAGTTTCAAATTATTTCTGAAGTGGAACTGATACATTAAGAATTTTCCATGACTGCTCTTATTATTTCCAAATTCAGTATCTGCTGAATTTGTTTTGCTCAAACTTGTACAGCTAACAAAAGAGGTGACCTGTAACTCTGTGTCTTGTGCTGTATGTATTTTCATGATCCATCATACCTGCACTAGTACTTAGAGTCTGTTAATAGGAAAGGCAGGTGAACTGCCCAGATCAGAAATGATCTGACATGTTTGTTCTGGCACAGTCTTATGCGAATGGCAGTTGTTGTTTTTCAGGGAAGTTCTTTAGCATACTAAGCAACCTTTCCCATTCTGTGTCACAGTGCAGAGCTCCTCTGATTGGCTGCAACAAATAGGTTACTAATGCAGCTTGTTTATTAAGGCACAACCTGCACATGACGCTGTAGTACATGAAGCAATGTAATAGAGGAGTATATGAAGGAGTGGCTATAAAGACAGTTGCCAGCTCAAATGAAACCCTAACATAGCTATTGTCTTTTGTTTTCTTCTAGTCCTGGAATCTCAAAGAGTAATGAACTTTGGTAAGCTCTTTCAGAGGGGGTGGAGACTGACCCATCCAGCTGAGTGTGGGATATAAATGCTTTAAATCTGAAAAAAATTAAAATAAGTCATATGCCATTTATCATCCTGCTCAAACAGATGGACTTACTGAAACAGCAGCTTCCACAGAGCTGGCTGGCTGGAGTAGGGAATCATGAAGGAGAGGAGGGGGAAGCTAAAGGGGGGGAGCCTTCCTACTCCATGCTGTGCCCTTTTTCTGTCCTCATTCTTTCCTTTTCTTGTGGAGGTGGAAATTCACTTATTGTTATGATTAAAACTAGTAGTAACCCCCCAAGACAATATTACTATACAAGGAATTCATAATTATTACGGATTTATGGGTAGAAATAGGAGACAGAGAGATACTTGCATTACTCCATCTTGTACTAGTATTTAAATTAGGGCTTTGGACTGCTAATTCTACAGGTGGGTAAACTCTTGCACACAGATATACTGACTTGCATAGCAGATACTCAATAGAGTTAGATAGCAAAACACTGGCCCCGGTCACACGGAAGGTATTGGCCCGGGAGAGGGACGGATCGGGGGTGCAGCAAATGGGCGCGAACGCACCGCAACATCTGGGAATCGGCGTGCACCCATCCCCGATCCGTCCCTTCAAGCCTAAAGTGCGCATCAAAAAAGAACCTGCAAAAGAGCAGGACTTACCTGGAATGCCGCAGCAAGCGCGACCATGGGATCGTCAGCGCGCTCCTCTTCGGTAGCAATCCAGGCTCCCGACCTAACTGCACAAGCACATACATGTGCAGTTCGGCTGCCTCGTTCTTTCTTCAGTGGCTTCCCCCCCGGCATCTGATCGTGCCAGGGAGGAACTGCGTGGCGGCTCAGGGGATCTGTGTGATCCCGCCACCACGTGTTTCTTTTGGTGCGGCTTTCAAAAGCCGCACTTTGCCCACAGCAATTTCCCCCCGTGTGGCAGGGGCCACTGTTAACTAAATTAATTAAGATTATGGATAAGGTTCATTAGATTTCAAATATGGAAAGCTGTATGTCCCCATATAACCTACATTTAATACTGTATGTGCATCGGACAATATGTATATCCATACACATCCACATAAATTGTTTATTCATTGTTCCACTCCTGTTCAAGGTAGAAGGATGTCAGGAAGCCAATGCATACATGGTATTCCCAATGCATGAAATGCATCATGTAGAGACATGTTCTACATGTATATATTTCTGTATTTGGAACTATAGGAACTGACCCTAGGATAATAAGAGAACTGTTACTCTAATGTATATGCTTAACCACAGTGTACCCCAAACGGAGCAGCTGTAATTGAGCATAAAAACTCCCAGCCTCCCCAAACCACAATGTTTTGCTGAAGCAAAACTAGAGTGGATTTCAGCAAATGCATGGTTTAGTAATGAAAGAGTACGTTTGTGTATACTACTTGGTACACAACCTTTAGTGCATCCAAGTAACTGTACATTTCTGAAAAGTAGTTTATTTATCCATATACACCCCACATTTCTTCTCAAATGGCTTACAATATTTTCCTCCATTTATTCTCACAACACTGTGAGTGTATGACTGCTCCAGGGTCATCCAGGCCAGCAAGCTCCCATGGCAGAGTGGGAATTTGAACCTGGATCTCCCAGATACTTATCCAGCACTCTAACCACTACACCATGCTAGCTCGAGCAGTACTATTATTCTACTAATCTTAAATGTTAAACTCTGGCTGAGAATGAAGAGTTACTTAATGGACATCTCAATACACTATGGAATCATTCACAACTTCTCAACAAAAATGCTTCATTGATGACAGATTCCACTAGTTTGTATGGCTACGTACAGTCTATTTTGTAAATGTCTGTCATACAAGAAGGTGGCAGGAGAGAAGCTTTTATAATAAGAATCTTCACAATGACCCAACACAATGGATTACATCATTTGCATACAGAATCAATGACTGCATGACTGCTGGCTTTCTTTGTGGGTTTATATTGTTAGCAGTACTTAACTGAAATTAAACTGTCATGGGCTTTAACATAAAATGTCATGAACAATGAAAAGAAATGTGCTGTTTCACACTGAGCTGTGGAGATGGGGGGGGGGCTGGGATGTCCAGTATAAAATAAACACACAGAGGAAAAAAAGAACTGTACAATTTTTATAGACTTTTTCAATTTCTCCTGTACCATATTCATTTCCTTTGAAAATAGTTTTCTCCTCTGGGATGATTTAAAATGACAAATGAAGGTTTAGTGAACCTTTGGGTTATGATTCATGCATCGAGTAATGGTCATCTTCCTGTATATTTAATTTCATATTTTCCCCAGTAAAGCAATGTCTCCCAAACTGGCAGTTAATACATAAACACACACATGTGCATACTGGCCTTGTGCATCTTGGCACACTGGCACTTAACAAAATTTGATATTTTTCAGAGTTGGATTTTGGAATAGGCCCAAAATACTGGTATTGAGTATTTAGTTAGAATCATAGAATGTTAGAGTTGGAAGGGACCTTGCAGGTCATCTAGTCCAACCCCCTACACTTTAGTAATAAGTAGCCATTCAGGTTCCATGGTAACATTTTGGGATTGGGAGGGGTTTTTTTGTGATTCTGGAATTATTTGGGTTTTATTCCATATAGGGAACTTTTTTGGGGGGGGGACTGAAGTGGCTGTTTTTCAACAACAAAAAAATGCAGGAGACCTATATTACTGAGTAGTCTGTCTACAAAAGACTACCCTCCCCCCAAGTTTCAAGGAAATTGGACCATGGGGTACAATTCTATGGTTCCTGAACAAGATGCTTGTTTCCGTTGTTTCTTATGGAGAAAACAAATCAAAGATGACAATAGCCAAACACCCAACAGCAACCACTGTCCAAAAGCCTCCAAATGCAAATCAAGAAGCCCAACAGAACTAACCAGACTAGAGAATCTCAGCAGAGACACAGTCAAATGTGGCAAGCCCAACAGAACTAACACCAGACTAGAGAATATCAGCAGAGACACAGTCAAATGTGGCAAGCCCACCATAACTAATTCACTCCTCTCTTCCAATTCACTCCTCTTTTAAAGAAATTGGACAACACAGAAACCAAGATAAAATATGCAGCTCAAAATACATAATCTTCTACAAGGTGATAGGAGCCAAGAAAATCCTAGCAAATTAGCCACCCTGTCCACTACTAACCTATATTCACTGACTTCGCCTCTGCTTGGCAAACCAACTAGTTATTGGAGGCGTCAAATTTTGGGATGGTTCCAAATGCAAATCTTCCAGCTGTATATATTTATCAACTTATAGCTTCAAATTTGCGCAGAGCCATCTCCTTGGCCAGATTTACTGTTCTTCCTTCTGCTCTTCTCTCTGGCAGATTCCAGGGGATCCCCTACTCCATCAGGTGTTGTCCTTGTAAGAAGGACTGTGTTGAAACTGTCCCCCACATTCTCCTTCAATGTCCTTTTTATCTGGTACCCCGCCAGGATCTTCTGTATCCTATATTAGCTCAATTCTCAGAAATTCCTGACGATTTTAAGATACGGAAATAACTGAAATAGTAGCAAGGTTTCTTCTTAGTGCTATGGATATACGTTCTGATAAGTAACCATTAGGTTTTTCTGCTTTCATGCTGTTTTTCTGCAGCGTAGCTCCAATTTTACCCTATATGGATTTGTATTTTCTGATCTATATTTAATCTGATCTCTGATTGTATGTATATACGTATGCCAATAAAGGCTTGTCAAATGGATTGGAGGCGTCATATATGTATATGGCTCCACTATAACCATAACTATGTAATTATGGTTCTGTATCTCATTTATCCTTACAGCAGCCATTTCAAGTATTTTATGATGACTCCCAGTTAAGGCTGAGCAATGTTTGTTGCTAACTGGGACAAATTTGGACAAATTAGTTAAGCTAATTAGCAGGGAATTCATTTGTTATTACTGGAGAACAAATTCCAGTTTTTCTAAAGGCATGTCTGGAATCATCAAACAAAAGCACTAGTCCATAAGTATTTGTGTGATTTGTATTTCACCAGTGATGCTCTATATTCTTGGTGCTTAGGGGGCTACAGTGGGAGGGCTTCTGGAGTTCTAGCCCTGCTGGTGGACCTCCCGATGGCACCTGGGTTTTGGCTACTGTGTAACACAGAGTGTTGGACTAGATGGGCCATTGGCCTGATCCAACATGGCTTCGCTTATGTTCTTATGAAAACAGAGCATAATCAAATTGTTGTACTCTTTAAAACTGACTGTTGAATTTAATCTTTAGGTCCTAGGAACCAGTCATGACTATTTCAATATATTTAACAGTATGTAGTTAGAACACTGTTGCTAGAGTTCACTTTTTCTAAAGTCAGGCAGCTAAACATTTTCTTTAGATGTTCCAGTTCCTAGAAACTTCCTGTATGCCTTCGTCTTGTCCACAAGAATAACACACAATCCCAAGACAGTCTACTATGAAAATATATATACAGATGTGTGCTAGATGCCCACAGAATAATACAATAACAAAAGAGACTAGATTAAAGCCATAACATCATTTAGTGTCTGGTAGTGAAAAGCAACCACTTATTCCTTCATAGAAAATATACAAATGTCAATAAGATTACACATAGCAGTCTGCCCCAAACTCTCTCAGTCAATATCCTTCTAACAGTCTTGTGTTCTCAAAAGCAGTCTGCTCCAAATTCAATCACTCTTTCCAGATATTTAAGTGTTTCAGACCTCTGGTCTTTCCTCAGGAACAAATCCTATATAGGAATCTCACATTCAATGTTATCTTCAAGTTGACACATTCATTGGACCATTTGATTTTGGCAGCAGCAGCAGCATGCTTGAAAATAAGTAAGGAGACCTTGCCCAAGTAAATTAACAGAAAAGTAAATCAATGAAGGTTCAGATCACTTGTGTTCAATACATCTTCACATGGGCAAAGGTTTCCTTTTTTGCTTCCGTTGCATGAAATTTTCTGGCCACAAATCCTCACTGCACTTGTGTTGCTTGCCGTTAGAGAACAAGGGCAGCTCCTGCTCATGTGAAGCTGCATGTCCATATTGTTGACTTGAGCCTTCACCTGGGATATAGAAAAGACAAGAAGCAGTGACCCATGATATTCGCAGGGGGAGCTCCACACAGAGGAGGAAGCCGCTGCAGGAGAGCCTTCTTCCCTTCTCCCACACCCCTGCCTGGCCCTGATGGTGAGGCCCATGTGACTCCAAGTCACCAGGCCCGCCAAACCTCCCCGCCCCCCCAGCAATGGTGGCGAGGCCCGTGCCGCTTCGAGTCGCCGGGCCCACCAAACCTCCCCCTTCCCCCATGGCGGCAAGGCCAAGCCACTGGACCTACCAAACCTCCCCCTCCTCCCACGGCAAGGGTGGACCCACCAAGCTTCCCCCCCCACAGCAGCGGTGGCTGTGGCGAGGGCTCAGCAGCTCACAGCCACTGGCCTGCCAAGCCTTATCCCCCTCCCCCCCGGTGGCAAGGCAGTTCTCAGAGCGTTCTCTGCGCATGCGCATGGGAATGTTCTTTTACTTTTGGGGGGATTTAGGTATCCCCCTATAGTTTTTTATAGATTTCAGATTTTTCTGCACATCTGGGGATTGCCCCAAATGTGCAGGGAAATCTCCCTGCCCCCCAGGTGCCCCCGATGTGCAGATTTAGATATCCACACACGGGGGGTGCCTTGGCTATTAGATATATAGATTCAGCATTTGCACTACCAAACTTTTCAAAAATGGGGAAACTAGGAGACCAACACTCACATCAGCCAAGGAACCAAGGGTGGGACAAGTGATACTTCCTATAAAAGTTGCTGTCTGACTAGTCCACACTAGTCCAAACTAGTCACTAGTCCAAACCACTAGGACAGGAGCTCCTGTTGAACCCAGTCCACTTTTGCCTTGTCCCATCCAATCCTCAAAGGTATAAGATACAGGGTCTGACAACTAGATGTAGAAATTACTTGACTTTAATTCATAGTAGTCTGATGGGTGTGAATTTGAAGGAAAGTGCATGTTCAGCTTCTGAGGGCAAGGAAATATTTAAGTACTAGCAGTCTAATAGGGACTAGTCTCATAATGCTATTTTATTATCTGTTTAGTCTTGACTTCCTGAATCCATTTATTGCTTCTCTCCCAACTGTTTCTTTCAAGAGTATTTCTGTTAGGCATATTTCTTTGTAGTGTTTGTGCCTTTTGTTCTCTGCACTGTTCTTTTTATTCTATGATCTGCCAAGCTCTGCACAATTAGAACAGCTAAGTCAACACTACCAGCCTACTTGAATTCACTTGGCACACTAACTAGCATTTATGATCTGCATGGCGTATACACTCCTCATCTCCTTTATTCAGGAAGGTCATTGTAAAGTCATTTATGTATTCCTGAATAGTTTATTGATCTCCTAATTTTTCTGTTTTTGTGGTTCCTTCTGATGTTTCTCTCTGTCTGTTATTTTGTTATATTATTCTAAACATTCAATAAACAAAATCTGATTTATAAAAGACAGAGGCCTAGACGAAAGGGGGAAATTCCCTGAGAAGTTCAAAGGAAGTACCCAGTGTTTAACTTTTACTGAACTTGGAGGGTGGGAACAAAAACAAAAAAGCCAAAGGAAAAGCCTAAGCTGCAAAAATGGCCTCTCCCAGAGAAACAAACATAGTGATATGGACTTTTAACCAGTATTGTGGTTGCATTAGCCTCAGTTACTTTGTAGGAGTTTCAGAAAAGGAACTTAAATCATCCTCATAATATTCTGCACAGAACATTATGGAGTCAGCAGGATGAGCTGCACATTTGTGGAACAATACAAGGTGACCTCAATTATACAAAAGAAATTTCATAACATTTCATACAAAAATATCCCTCCTTTATACTTGGGATACTTTTCTCTGACCAGAGTTAATATCAGGAGAATGGATGGGCTGTGGCTCAATGGGAGAGCCTCTGCTTGGCACGCAGATGGTCCCAGGTTCAGTACGTGACAATCCCTAGCATCTCCACTTAAAAGGACAGGGCAGTCAATGATGTGAAAGACCTCTGCCCTGGAAAGCAAGTGTCAGTCTAAGGTTGAGTTCAGACTGGCAATTTGAAGCGCAAGGGAGTCATGGCAAAAAAGACCCGGAACAACTTGTTCCGGGTATTCCCAGTCACACTGCACCAACTGATGCGGGAGCATACTGGGGAGGAGGCGCAAGGGAGCGTTCGCACTGTTGGCCCACCCCTGGCAGAGGCATGGCTGTAAGGCGCGGCTTTCTTTTTGGTAATCCGGAGATATGCGCTTATGCGCATCAGCAATTGCGGCTTTCAGCGTTCACACTTCCGGGAAGTGGGATGAATGCACTCTCCAGGGTTTGCTACCAATTTCACCTGGTACTTTTTAAACTTGGGAGGGAAGCGTTACAAGAAAGGCTAAGTACGGCTGGGGAACGCCAGACAGCTGTGCCTGTGTGAACGGCCCCTTTAATCCGATCAAGAAACGTTTCTGAAACGTGCCTATATCGGGCCAAACTGCCAGTCTGAACTCAGCCTAAGTAGACAATATAGACCTAGAGGGACCACTGGTCTGCTTTAATATAAGACAACTTCATGTGTAAGTCCACTGACTTCAAAATGTAAACATACAATTTTTGTTCTGCTATTACCATGATACTACAGTTATGTGGGGATAGTTTCTTGTAGGGAGGACAAAATTTGAGTCCAGTAACACCTTAACAACCCAATTTTTTTTTTACAGGATATAAACTTTTGTTTGCTGAATCATCCATAGCCCAGTAGAAAGGCAGTTTTCATGTAGAAGATCCCAAGTGTGTACAGTATCATCATACATGAAGCTGCCTTTTACTGAGTCAAGCCATTCATTCATCAAGATCAGTAGTGGTTGTCTAGGATGTCAGGTTGAGGTATTTCACATCACCTGCTACCCAGTTCTTTTAACAGAAGATGCCAGGACCTGAACTGGGGACTTCTACATACAAATTAGTTATTCTCATTCTCAGTTTAAAGGTTTCAGATTATTATAATGGGCAAAAATCTGCCTGAGAATTGTTACAGATCCCATGCAACCAACCAAATATGTAGTCCATGTTCAAACTGTAGCACTTAGGAAAGTTGCATAAACAATATATGAAGCATTCTCAGGTTCTTTGTTCCATTTACCTTAGAGTGTTCTGATTATGCATTGTCAGATAAACCCAGAAACAATTATACATTTGGTTGGCCATTTTGAATTATAACATCCATAGCTACTCTCAGGGTCGGCCTGAGGGGTTTGTGCGCCCTAGGCTCCTCCCCCCGCAGGCCCAAAGGCAAAGGGCGGGTGGATGGACCACCCCCTTCCTCTGCTGCGGACCCACGCCCCCTCCGCCTGAAGGCGCTCAGTCCACGGCATCATCCCCTTCCGGCTGCTGCTCAAGGGGCGTTTGCTTCAGCCCCCCGGAAGCTGGGCAGCGATGCCCCGAGGCGTGCGTGACTCCGTCGGGACCGGCCCAGCTCCCCGAGGCCACCGCCCGCTCGCTCCCCCCCAGGCCACTCCAGGTGCACCACCACCCCCGAGCTTCAGAGCCTTGCTCTGCCCTTCCCCCGCACCTGCCGGAGCCAGGCCGCGGAGCCAGTGAGAGAGGGTGAGGCACGCTTGCAGTCCGGCTGTGGCTCTTTGGCGCGTGGGGGTGGGGTGGGGTGGGGCCGGCCGGCCGGCAGGCAGGCAC
>NW_015160870.1:52508-55362 GCF_001447785.1 Gekko japonicus
TATGAGCTTTCGTGAGTCACTGCTCACTTCTTCAGATACTTCAGGAATCTGAAGAAGTGAGCAGTGACTCATGAATGCTCATACCCTGCCACAAATTTTGTTAGTCTTTAAGGTGCTACTGGGATATTGCTCTTTTCTATAGCTACTCTGAGACTGTGTTAATCCACTGCCAGGTATAATGGGATAGGTGGACAATTGTCTGACTCAGCGAAGATGGAAGTACATATTTAAAATAAAAAGTGCACAGCCATGTCTAGTTTTCTTTTATCCATCTTCCTCCAAAATGTGCCACAAAACTTTATTTGTGTCCTTATACATTGCTGTATACTCTCCACACCACCATCTCCCATTATGGAATGCTCCTGATGAGGAGAAAATGTATAAAATTATATCAGGTCCTGAGGTACGTTTTACTGTATATTGCAACACAGAAAGAGGAAAAGCCTGCTATTTTCTATTTCACTCATCCAGTCCTGCACTAACAGTGGGATCCAAAGCAGAGAGACACTTAATCCAATGGATTCGTGGTATTACTACTAACTGGTGGAATGAATGAGGTCTGAATCCATGGTTTGATTGTACTAATAACAGGTCCTCCTCCTCCCCCTTCTCCTCTTACCTACTTAGCTGTCACATTTTTAACTCATCTGGCCTCCGAGAAGTTCAAGGCAGCATACATGGCTCTTCTCTCATTCACTTTACCCTGTGAGGTAGATTAGAGTGAGAAAATAACTGGTTCAATATAACCAAAAGAACATCATGGCTAAAAGGAAGGCTTAAACCAGCATCTTCCCAATCCTAGTCACTCTAACCACCCTATCATGCTGGATCTCCTCCCACCTGTCCTGTTTACTTTAAAGCCCTATAAGTAAAATAGAACATAACAAATATATAGGGGAGCCCTGCAGGATCAAGCCTGTGGTCCATGTAGTCCAGCATCTTGTGGCACATAGTGGCCAACCAGTTGGTCTGGATGGTGTCCTTTAAATAAATTCGCTTAAAAACAGATTGTTACAAAATTAATCTCTAAAGTTCACTGATAATGTTGTCTGAATCACAATGCCTAGAATATGTCTCAATTTTTAGTGAGGGGCTATCACGTGAGTGGCATTTCTAACAGTTGCTCACCAAAGTACAAATTTAGAGAGTTCTGAACATGCATGCATGCACACACTTCCCCCCAGAAACACACATGTCACAAACACAACCATAAAAGTCTTCATAAAAGGAAGAAAGAGCTCAGCAGTACTGAGATTATATAAACCACATTATAAAGTAGAGCTTTCCCAAGCAAAGGAATGAAAGAGGGAACAGAGAGGCTTTCCTCCTTATCTTGTATTTGCATTAACTAGAGTGACCATTTTTACTAGCTTTGAGATCAGTGGCTAGAAACCCAGAGGGTGCTTGTTCCATATTTGTTGTATTGTATAGTGCTATGTGATGTTCTTTTTCCATGGGAAGCATACCGGTTTCATACACTGAGTTGGGGGTTACAAGACCCTTGCTGTGGTCCCTGTAGAGTATCACATACACCACACAGCATTATCAAACAAAGCCGTTTTGTTTTTCTAATGAGCTCATTGAGCAAGGATGACTACCATGTGCAGATACAGAAATGGAAACAGGGTTTGCAGTGTTCTCAGCGATTGCTCTTCTGATTTGCTGTAGCTATGCATGGCAGCTATTCATATATCCGTGTTGCTTGTTGTGTGACTCTTGGTAATTGTTGTTATTCTAATCCTAGGAATGTCAGAACTGTATATAACTGTTTCCTGACTTGCAATGCTGCATGTGGAAAGGTGAATGTATTTATTTTAACAGCTTATGGTGCTGTTGCAAAGAACTGCATATGACAGTGAACTGTATGAATAATTGCATTGCACATCTATACACTTGGAACCGGAGTAAAGGAACCGGATCTATGCACTTAATGCTGCTGTATAATCTGTGATCTATTATTGTTTCAAGATGGAGTTTTGCGCTGGCACAGTCTGCCACTCAGAGATGAGTCATGAGCAAAACTGCACCTGTTGGCATTTCCAATTCTACTCAAGTTTTTTATATATACACAGAACCCTTTTCTTCCTTTGCATCCGATCACCCTACATTTTTTGGGTTTTTAACTCAAATGTGCTGGATTAGTGCAACTGAACCAAGCATCCAAAGCAGTACCATCACTTCTTCCAATCTGAGACTGCTGGAGACTGTTCACCAAGGTTTCCTGAGTACTCAAAATTCCCCAAATTTCTGGGCACTTGATAGAAGGAGATGTTCACAAAGAAACTCCTTGGCTCCAGCTGAGAGCCCTTCTGGAGCCATAAAGTGCACTACATGTATTCCCAATGATTTCCTGAATGACTAAATTCTGATTACTGGAATGCCACAACAAGACAGTTTAACAAAGCAAACATATTCAACTAACAATATGACTCTGCCCCCTGAAGGATTACTCAAGACTGCAGGCAACATGAGAACTTCTCCAGACATTAATAGATAAGGGCTCAGTATGTCTTTCTCCACTGCTAGGAGAAAACTGCTTCAGAGGGCTTTGACTTTTGTAGAATTCCCTGCTTACCTGACAAAAAAAGTTTGCCCCCTCCCACTCTTCATGACCAAGTTCATGTTTTCTCATTCACCCAAAGGGTTTCTTGTTGTTTTTTAACCTTCTATTGATGCTGTTGTTCCTTACTCCATCCTAGTTGTTAATAGCCCCAGGTTCTCAGAAGCCACCATTGGTCTTAAACAAATGTAACCTGGTAACTTGTTCTTAGCCAGGAGTCTCCATAGCCATGTGGGCCCTGATAATCCTGAATTTTTGCTGCTTTTACTCCTTATTATAGGTACATTGCATTCC
>NW_015160870.1:55377-76315 GCF_001447785.1 Gekko japonicus
ATTCCTGCCTTTGTACAATAAGCTCAAATGAATTAATATGTAGAAGCAAATGGTACTTGAATGGATATGGAACAAAAGATGTAAACATTATTTTAACTGGAAAACATCTGCATTTTGAAAGTCGTCAACTAGTCAGTGGTGTTGCAGCAGTGGTGATATTTGAGAATTGTTTCTTGGCCCCCAGATTCTCCCCTCGTGTCCTAAGCTGCAATAGGAGGCATGCCAGCAGATTCCCAGGACTCTTGCTCATCACAGTGGAGATGATCCATGTAGGGTTTTTTTCTGCTGCCAAACATTTGGCTGTCATTCCAGTCACCGTTTCTGCTTATTAGGCCACTGGGAATTGTACAGATCATTTTCATACTCTGCCAGGAAGTAGTGCCAAATGTTTATTATTACTTATGCAAAATAATTTTCCAGAATCACATTACAATGGGGACCACTCGGATGACTCACAAAGTCTGAAACACATGAATAAGAAATAAATAAGCAGTCCCAACTGCATGGGTTATCAGTTTTATGCACAGGCTGAATAAACTGTGCACATTTCTACTAATCTGGAATTACAATAACCACTTTTCTCCTGGGAAAAATGGTGACTGAAATACAGAATTAAGATGTGCTTTGTTTGCCTTTCATAACAACAGGGAGTGGACTTAGCTGAATAGAGTTTTATTGGGTATGTAAACGATACTAGACATCAGTCTATAGGATATCTTAATGCCTCTGTTATTTGTCTTATTTCTGAATAGATGCCAATAACCTTTCTTTTTCAAAAGAGAATGATAAGTGAATAGGGATACAAAGTGTGTCTCAAATGTAAATGCTCTTTTAAAAGGCGGCTGGCTTAGAAAAAGACTTTTTATAGAAATCTTAATTTCAAAGCGTAATGAGTCAAACACAAAGAGGCTACCAAAGGCTACAAACTAATTATCAATATTCTTGAACTTGTAAATGTAGAAAACAATCACTTATAATTTAATTCTGCTGCCCTTTATGTGCTAAAAAGATGTTACTAGTAAACCAGCAGACAGGAAATTCTGTTGAAAAACCCAAAGAGGCCTTTGTTGTAAAGAGCAGCGGAAAATTGTGGACAAAAACCTAATGGAGGCATCAGAATAATCTCATTAAAGCAAAACACGCAAAACACACTTATTCAAGGCAAACAGAGAAGGTTCACAGCATTTCTTAATCTGCTGGGGGAGGAAAAAAAATCATTCAGTTTCATCTCCTTGTGTAGAGTCCCCCCTCCATAGCTTGGCATTAAGATCTATTACTGTTTAATATTCTCAGTAAGATAATGTAGATACCTGACCATGTACCTCACCCATAAAAAATATCAACTAAATATAGGCTGACCCAAAATCTAAAGGAAGCCTGGTCTTTTTATTTATTTTTTCATCTTCCATATTCATGCTTGTTGATAGCAGCAATGGCCTTCATTAACAAAATTACAGGATTTAATTCAATGTTTAAAATAAAACTCTCCATGATGAACTTTGCTAATGATAATCATTTATAAAGTTTTTAAAGAAGACTTTTAAAAAATCGGTTTGGTTATTATTTCAGAAGAACACTGAAAATACTTAAGCTCCATACAGCAGCAGCTTCAAGGTTATTGGGCTTAATTTGCATTCAACCATCATTTGTTTCACATTGAAAATTGGCTTTATTATCTCTGTTACACATATTACAAATTAATGAAAACTAAAGTACAAGATGAAGTAGTCTACATTCTGTTCTGCAGTGCTGTGCTAGTCTGGTAGGGTGTGTAGAAGTGGCAGCCACAGCAGATGCTTGAGGAGATCAAGTCAGGTCATGGGGGACTATACCTGGGAAGGTCCCAGTCCAGAGTCCCTGCATTTATTTTTGTAGCTAATTTAAGTTGGCATGAGTTTAAACCTGTGGAAGTGTTTTGCAGAAGAATGTGGGGATTCAGAATCCAAGCTATGTCCAGTAACACATTAGCACCATCTAGTAAACAGGTAAGAGTAGAAGGCTTGCTCAGTTTAGTATCTTACCAATATGATGCAGTGGGTAGAGTGTTGTACTAGGATTTGAGATAGTAAAGGTAAAGGTTTCCCTTACTCGAAAGCCAGTCGAATCCGACTCTAGGGATGTGGTGCTCATCTCCGTTTCCAAGCTGAAGAGCCAGTGCTGTCCGAAGACATTTCCGTGGTCATGTGGCCATCATGACGAGACGCCAAGGCACACGGAACACTGTTACCTTCCCACTGAAGCGATACCTATTTATCTACTTGCAAATTCTTGCTTTCAAACTGCTAGGTTGGCAGGAGCGGGGATCAGAGATGGGAGCTCACTCCGTCAAGCGGCACTCGCATCTTGAACTGCTGAACTACCGACCTTCTGGTCTGCAGTTCAGCATCTTAACCACTTGAGCCACCACAGCCCCAGGATTTGAGATACCCAGGTTCAAATCATCATTCTGCTACTAGGAACTTGCTGGGTGGCCTTCTGCTAGTCACTGTGTCAGCCTAATCTACCTCACTGTCATGTGAGGAAGGGAAATCAGTGTTGTAAGCTGCTTTGGGGTCACCATCGGCGGGGGGGGGGTACAGAAGTAGAAATAGTTAAATAAAATAAATGTCACCTACCAACCATACAGAGCTGTTATTTCTTTTTTCTTCTGTGCCTAACCACCAAGGTGCAGGTACCTCATGAGTTCAGATTTCAGCTTCAGAGCAAGAGGGTATTCCTACCAATTCAGAGGCTCTGACAAAGGTTCACAGAATGTGGCTATATCACCCCCTCCCACTTGCAACATATATTTGAAGAGAAATTATATGTACACTAGACCTGATTTCCAAACATGGAAGCCTATTTCATCTATTCTGGAACTGAATTGAAAGTATTACAGACCTTGAAATGGCCTGAAATATACTTTTATGGCAAATCATTACTCCATAAAAGTAAAGTTATAAAGTAAAATGAACATAATATGTAGCCTTTGTACTGGTGAGGATGAGTGAGAAGGCAGACAAGGGAAAAGTAATCTAGAATCATTTTGATCAGGTCTACTAGTTTGTTGGACCCACAAGAAAACTTGCCCTAGCAACTTCAGGGAGTATTGGTTGACCTACTATGGCATATTGATGTGAGAACGCTTACTAGACTGGTCTCTGTGTGGTTTCCTCCTTTGGACAGAAGTAGATAGTGGTGCTTCACATCCCTCAGATCCCTTGCTCAAGACCTGTGGTGGGCTGGAATCCTTATACCCAAATGAAATAATCCACATTCCTTTACTTAAATTAACAAAGAGTGAAAAATTGCCTATATTGTATGTTTTGTCTGTGCCATATTCTCCCATTCGACAGACTTTAGCACTGCCAAGCCAATTTGTCAGCACTTTCTGTATGATTTGTTATGATTAGGAAAGAATTTCCACCTGGACAGTTTTTATTAAATCTGGCTAGGCATTCTTGATACTGAGCCAGAATTGTCTCTTCAGACATTGTATTGATCAATCAGCGATTTTATGTTGGCATACAATTCGGTATATTAGCATATGGCACTGAACATAGGAGCTTAAAACGCCCTGATCAATCAGACCCAACTGGAAGACCATAAGCAGCATATGAAGAGTATAGGTCTCTTCCACTTGTTCGCTTGCTCTAGCATTCAGAGGCTTATGGCCTCTGAACCTGAAGGCTACAGTTAAATATCATCACTATTGACTCATCTATCTTCCATTAATTTATATCATCCCCTTTTGGAAGCATCTTAGCCACCACATCTTGTGAAAGACAATTCTATAATTTAATTATTCTTTGTGTGAAGAAGTACCTTCTATATGTCCTGAATCTACTGCTAATCCATTTCATTTTATTATTTCAAACCTAATGTGACTAATGTTATGGAACAGGAAAATGTTATGGAAAAAACCTCAATCCATTTTTTGCACAGTAGGCACCACATTTTAACATTCTATCAATATCCCCTCCTCCCTCTAAAATATCTTTTCCTCCTCCAGTAACGTGGTAGCTGGGTTGAGGGTTCTTTGTGGATACACACACACACACACACACAGAGAGAGAGAGAGAGAGAGAGAGAGAGCGCAGATGGTGACTTTTCAAGTAGTTGTGGTCCCCATGATCTCTTTAGAGACTGAAAAATCCAGGGCCAAGGTTTGTGTGTTGCACTCAGCATGCCTGAAAAGGTGTGACACACGGGCAACAAAATGTACCATTTCTGCTCTTTTACAAGTATTTCTGAAATATGTTGCATTTAGAACTTTTAGCAACTGTTAACGCCACTTTGGGATGTCCATGAGCTATGCCAAAACATTTGAGGAAGGCAAGTAAGGATATTTTCCCCTACAAGTTTACCCCCAAGAGAGTAATCTGACTCACAGACCAAAGTGTGTGTCATTTTGATGGGCACCATTACAACTCTGAAGTTGCAGGCTTCCCAGGAGGTCACTGGGAGAGGAACTGAAAGCATCACTCAAGAGAAATACTATCTTCCTGAAAGATTTCAAAGCACAAAGCCTGTCACACTGTTTTGGTGTTCCCTTCCAGGAAGAGTATCTTTACTGACAACATGTACCCATCAATCTAGGTACTATGAACATGTTTTCATCAGTCTGTATCTTTCAAGTTTCAAGATGGATCTTTTGTTATGTTCAGGAGACGTTTTACCTCCACTATAATATCTATATCTGAAAGAGGTTCCTCTGTTGGGGAATAGGGGACTGTGCTTTTGATCATGAAATAATTGATCTTATTTTGCAACCTAATTATCTACCTGCAAATACTAGGATGAAAACAAGTGATTAAAGAGATTTAAATATTCAGTAAGTTTTTTTGTGGATTCACAGGTGTGAATTTGAATGCAAAAAGTAAATAACATTTTCCAATTTTGGAGCAAGTTGTATAAGAGGTTTTATTATTACTAGTATTTGTCAGTTTCCTCATTAGTTCTCAAATCTGTTACAATCCTGCTTTACTATTTTGGAGAAGTATTTAAAGAGCACTAGAAAAACCCATACTTTCATAAGCACTCATCAAGTTGCCTCTGCAAAGAGTACAGTATTTATAGGACCAACCTGATAGATGACAAGTAAGAAGATTTGTTCATTAACAGTGGGCAAAATTGCCACCTTGTCATTTGAACTGATTGCATGAAAATACTGAGGGTTTCCCAAAGTTTATGGTTTTTTTTAATTTATTAATATAAAAACCAACATTTAAACGGGAAACATTAATCGAATATTATACTATAAAACGGTAAACAACCATAGGATTGGATATAAATATGACCAACACGAAATTACATGTAATGAAATACTGCAACATACTGAGAAGGAACTGCAAATTTAGACAAAGTTTATGTTAATGACAATGTGTATTCTATATGGCAGCCACATGGGCTAGTTACATCCTAGGAAGCCACTGACTGAGTTCAGACTGGCAGTTTGGCCTGATATAGGCACGTTCAGACATCCTGGAATGTGAAGTTAAATGGGCCTTAGAAAGCATTACTAACAACAAAGCTAGTGGAGGTGATGGTATTCCAGCTGAGCTATTCAAAGTCTTAGAAGATGATGCTGTTAAAGTGCTGCACTCCATTTGCCAGCAAATTTGGAAAACGCAACAGTGGCCACAGGATTGGAAAAGGTCAGTATACATTCCAATCCCAAAGAAGGGCAATGCCAAGGAATGTTCAAACTATCGCACAATTGCACTCATATCACACGCTAGCAAGGTCATGCTCAAGATCCTACAAGCTAGGCTTCAACAGTACGTGGATAGAGAACTGCCAGAAGTACAAGCTGGGTTTAGAAGAGGTAGAGGAACGAGAGATCAAATTGCCAACATCCGCTGGATTATGGAGAAAGCAAGAGAGTACCAGAAAAACATCTCCTTCTGCTTCATTGACTATGCTAAAGCTTTTGACTGTGTGGATCACAACAAACTATGGCTGGTCCTTAAAGAGATGGGAGTACCAGACCACCTCACATGTCTCTTGAGAAACCTGTATAAGGGCCAAGAAGCGACAGTTAGAACCGGATATGGAACAACTGATTGGTTCAGCATAGGAAAAGGAGTACGACAAGGATGTATATTGTCACCTTGCTTATTTAATATATATGCAGAGTACATCATGCGAAATGCTGGCCTGGATGAATCACAAGCGGGAATTAAGATTGCTGGGGAAAAGATCAACAACCTCAGATATGCAGATGATACCACTCTAATGGCTGAAAGTGAAAAGGATCTAAAGAGCCTCTTGCTCAGAGTAAAAGAGGAGAGCGCAAAAGTGGGCTTGAAGCTCAACATCAAAAAAACTAAGATCATGGCATCCGGCCCCATCACTCCTTGGCAAATAGAAGGGGAAGTCGTGGAAGTAGTGACAGACTTCACGTTCCTGGGATCCCAGATCACCGCAGACTGTGACTGCAGCCATGAAATTAAAAGACGCCTGCTCCTTGGGAGGAAAGCGATGGCGAACCTAAACAGCATGATAAAAAGTAGAGACATCACCCTGCCAACAAAAGTCCGCATGGTCAAAGCAATGGTATTCCCAGTAGTCATGTATGGCTGCGAGAGCTGGACTATAAGGAAGGCCGAGCGCCGAAGAATAGATTCTTTTGAACTATGGTGCTGGAGAAGACTCTTGAGAGTCCCTTGGACTGCAAGAAGAACAAATCAGTCAATCCTCAAAGAAATCAACCCTGACTGTTCCCTGGAAGGCCAGATAATGAAACTGAAGCTCAAATACTTTGGCCACCAAATGAGAAGGGAGCACTCACTGGAGAAGACCCTGATGCTGGGAAAGATTGAAGGTCAAAGAAGACGGGGACGGCAAAGGATGAGATGGTTAGACAGTGTCATCGATGCAACGAACATGAAATTGAGCCAACTTCAGAGGACGGCGGAAGACAGGAGGGCCTGGCGGGAGATGATCCATGGGGTCGCGAAGAGTCGGACTCGACTGTGCGACTGAACAACAACAAAAGGCACGTTCATACAGCCACAGCTGTCAGACATTCCCCCAGCCATACCCAACCCGTCCTATGACGATTCCCTACTGAGTTTAAAAAGTACCAGGTGAAAGCTGTAGCAAACCCTGGAGAGCGCGTTGATCCCACTTCCCAGAAGTGTGCACGCTAAAAGCCGCAAACAAGCTGCATTGCTGTGGTGCTGCGCCTATGCGCATGTCGCCGGAATGGGGGGGGGGAAGCCACTTACAGCCGCGCTTCTGCCAGGGGTGGGCCAACAGTGAGAACGCTCCCTTGCGCCTCTTCCCCGGTATGCTTCCTCATCAGTAGGAAACAAGACAAAACTGGGGCCAATATAGAACCAATAATACACTCTGAACCATGAGTAGTATGCTAGATACAATTGCTTTATACTAGATAGTACTATAAAGTATACAAAATTTCCCCAAATATTAACAACAATAAGAATACAATAGAATATCAGTGGCTGCCAACAGCCCCAAAATAACAGTGGAATTCCTAAACAGTTACTGTTGGCAGTCAAAAAAGTAGAAGGCTTAATGAGCTGAAAGCTACTGGAGCTTGACGAAGCAGCCGGCTTACACTTGGTTTCGTCTAATGACTTCCTCATAAGCAGCTTAACTGTAAGATAAAATCCATAACAATACATAACAATACATTTCAAGCAGAATTGAGCATGGCACTTAACACAGTTGACAAATCCACAATAAGCATTTAACACAGTTGTCAAACCCACAATAAGGATTAAGGTGAAGGTATACTACCTGTTGTTGTATATAAGTTTTCTTAATATGTGTATTTTCTTGGTTTTTAAGATACTCCTCTAGAGTTGCTACCTTTAATATAGGGACTAGCCCTTATTTCCTACAAGATAGAAGTATTAAGGTTTAGTACAGTTATATAGTTAATTGTATGATGTTAAGTTAAGTAAGGCTATTCTACTTAGTACCCACCTTGGACCATATCTCCTATAGGACCTGTCCTTGATAGACTAAGCTTCTTAGCCAAAGGTCTCTCTGTTCAACTGTTACATGTTTACCATATATATCCTAAGTGACACCACCTGCAAGTTCCTATTAAAGAGCCCAGCAATATGGGCTTAAAGTCTGTATGTTTTACTATTTCATGTATATCATATGTATCTTAAATGATGTATAACAGAGATATCATTTATAAAAAACATGTATAGTCTATAGCTAGGTTTAATCCCTTAGGATATTGTGTTTGTAGTTTATGTATCCAGAAAGCCTCACGTCTTTCTAAGGCTTTTATAACATCCACCTTACTGTATTTATAGGTGTTGAAGGTTTCAAGCACTAGAAATTTAAGATCATTACAGCTGTGTCCCTGTTCGACAAAATGGGGGACTAATGGGGAGTCCAAATTTTTCTGTCTAATGCGAGATTTATGCTCAATGATACGTGTCCTAACGGCTCTTGTGGACATACCCACATACAATTTAGGAATAGAACAACCACATTGGATCAAATACACCACTTTTTTCGTTGCACAAGTAGTAAGTTGCTTAAGAGTAACAGTAACATTAATAGAAGGAAAAGTAATTTGATTAGTAACAATTGCAAGTGCACACACTGAACATCTCCCGCAACAATGATGGCCACTATTAATTGAAAGGCTCCTGTTAACACGTAACTCATCTGTATGCGTTAAGGAATCTCTAATACTTTTAGTTTTACGAAAACCTATGTAAGGTTTATCATTGCAACCTGGAATATCACTGACCAAGTGCCAGTGTTTGAAAATAATTTTCTTGATGCGTTCAGCGTTAGTAGTGTAATCAAAAGCACAAAATATGCGTTGAGGTGTGTCTTTTCTGTTATTTGAAGCTAGCAGACTACTCCTAGTTCTATATTCTGCTCTGGCTGATGCTTTGGTTATAATTTCTTCTGGATAACCCCGTGTGACAAATTGTTGATGTAGGTTGTTTCTCTCTTTAATATAATCTTTACGTGAACTACAATTACGTTTAAGACGTAGTAGTTGGCTAAATGGCAGATTCCTCTTTAAATGCTGAGCGTGATATGAATTAAAATGAAGAAAAGAGTTTCTGTCTGTAGGTTTAACATAAGATTTAACTGCTAACAATCTAGTCTCAGTAACATATATTGTTGTGTCAAGAAAATTAATCTCCATCATATTTAGCTGAGCTGTAAATTTAATAGTATCATGTACCGAATTAAGCCAATCCAAAAATTGTTGAAAGACCTGTTTATCCCTAAAGATCAAAAATAAATCATCCAAAAACCGTTTTAGGAAAATAATATTCTGAAAAAAGGGGTTATTATCTACATTGAGAATCCATTCTTGTTCAAATTGTGCCATAAATAAATTAGCTACAGAGGGGGCAAATGAACTTCCCATAGCAATACCCTTAATTTGTGTGTAGAAATCATCCTTAAATCTAAAAAAACTATAATCAAAAATAATGTCTATAAGATCCAACAAAAAATGAGTAGGAGGTTCATGTAGAGAGCGTGAATCCAGAGTAGCCTGCAAACATGTACGAGCCTCTGCATGAGGGATATTAGTATACAACGCAGAAACATCCATAGTTACCAATACTGCGTTTTCTGGAATCAACATTCCTTCAACCTTGTTAATAAAGTCTTTAGTGTCCTTAATATAAGTAGAGATCTGTGGTATAAAGGGTTGCAAAAAAGAATCAATATATTTTGCCAGAGGTTCTAAGATAGAATTAGATGCAGAAACTATAGGGCGGCCGGGGGGAGGAGAACCCGGCTTATGCACCTTGGGTAGAGCATAAAAAATAGGCACTCTAGAGTATTTGTTAACTAAATATTGTGCGGTAGGTAGATCTATATAGTTTAAAGCTATAGCCTCATTCACGACTATCTGTATAATTCTCATGATCTTATCTGTTGGATCATAATCCAATGGTGCATATGCTTCTCTATCTGCTAGTAATACGTTAATCATAGAAAGATAGTCCTTAGTGTTTAATACAACTATGCCTCCCCCTTTATCCGCCTCTTTGATAACAATTGAAGGATCCTCAGCAAGAGTACGTAAGGTATCGAAGTCTTGTGTAGAAAAATTCTGTCTGCCTCTGTAGTGTATTTCTTCCAATTGGTTAATTTCTTTAAGTATTTGTTGTTCAAACACAGTAATAGCTGGTAAATTAACATTTGGAGTAAATTGCGATTTAGGTTTAAATTTATTCCTACTATTTTCATTACTATCACCAAAGAAAGCCTTTAATTTTAGAAGCCTAATCAATTTAAAAATATCAATGCGTGTCTGAAAACTGTCATATCTCGGAGTGGGTACAAATCCTAAACCATAATTGAGTATTTTCTTCTCCATTGGAGTAAGATGTTTAGCAGAAAGGTTCATCACTAAGTCTTGTTCCCCCGACGTTTCTTCGGGAATTGTTGTAAAAAATTCTGACGAGCAGTATTTTTAGATTTTCTATAAGGATTTACTCTAGAGGAGGATCCCTCCTCTGCAGAGGTATTAGCTGATTCCTCTGCCTCTGTACTATCATAATCAGTAAGATTAGTTCTAGAGTCTGCCCATGAGACTCTTCGTTTATTGGGTTCTCCCTGTGTATGCCAATTATAAACTCTATTCTGAGTATAATCTCGATGGTCTCTTTCATATTTTTTAATTTTATAGTCTCTTATATTTTTCTCAAAAATCTTGAGGTCCTCCTCCATAGTTTTAAGACGGTTGCCAAAGCTTTCAGCTGTCATAGAACTTTGTAATTTGTCTTCTAGAGTTTTAATTTCAGTGTCTAATTTATCAATTTCTTTTGTGGACTGGTCAATTATCAACAACATGAGATCATATGAACATTTGTTAAGTATGGTAATCCATTTGTTCAAAAATTCATCATTTCCTAAAAATAAGGCAGGTCCCTTTTGCATTCTAAGTCCCCGTGGGATCATGTTTGCAAAACAGTAGTCACTTAATGAAGAGGCATGTAGTGCCAGTTTTATTTTCTTTTTTCGGGAAAAATCAAGCTGTGTCCAATCATGGCCCCCATGCTGGCCAGAATGATTAGAAATCTTAGGAATATTACTCAAAATTCTATCTCTCTCTTGATCAGAGAAGCCAAATCTTTCAATAGGTAAAGACATAGTCAAAAGTAGCCAAATCCAAACAAAAAGTAGTCAAAACCTTACTTAACTTAACATCATACAATTAACTATATAACTGTACTAAACCTTAATACTTCTATCTTGTAGGAAATAAGGGCTAGTCCCTATATTAAAGATAGCAACTCTAGAGGAGTATCTTAAAACCCAAGAAAATACACATATTAAGAAAACTTATATACAACAACAGGTAGTATACCTTCACCTTAATCCTTATTGTGGGTTTGACAACTGTGTTAAATGCTTATTGTGGATTTGTCAATTGTGTTAAGTGCCATGCTCAATTCTGCTTGAAATGTAGTGTTATGTATTGTTATGGATTTTATCTTACAGTTAAGCTGCTTATGAGGAAGTCATTAGACGAAACCAAGTGTAAGCCGGCTGCTTCGTCAAGCTCCAGTAGCTTTCAGCTCATTAAGCCTTCTACTTTTTTGACTGCCAACAGTAACTGTTTAGGAATTCCACTGTTATTTTGGGGCTGTTGGCAGCCACTGATATTCTATTGTATTCTTATTGTTGTTAATATTTGGGGAAATTTTGTATACTTTATAGTACTATCTAGTATAAAGCAATTGTATCTAGCATACTACTCATGGTTCAGAGTGTATTATTGGTTCTATATTGGCCCCAGTTTTGTCTTGTTTCCTTGGCTGTGTGATTACTGGGAGGTCTGTTTTGTTTGGATTTGGCTCCTCATCAGTAGGTGCAGTGCAATCGGAATCCCCAGCACAACTTGGTCCAGGTCTTTTTGCCCCACCTCCCTCGCGCTTCATACTGCCAGTCTGTCCTCAGCCACTGTCTCTTCACCCTGGCAAGTGTAGGAAAACTTGACTTGGGTTTCATAAACATACGCATGAAGGTGACTTATCCTGAATTGTATCATTATGTTGCCCAAAAGCGTGTGACCTAATTATCAGCAGTTCAGGGGAATCTTTCAGAGTCCTACTGCTAGGGATTGAATTCAGGACAATTGGCATGCCTTGCATGAACATTGAATTATGGGTTTTCCTTCAAATGTTCTGAAATACTTTTGCATTAGTAGGAGCCCAGATTCTGTCTTTGAGGGACAGCAGCAGAGCCTTCTGCACTTTCTTGAGCTACTCTTTATTTCGGCTGTTCTGACAATGCACAATGATGTGCTGTTAATGAAGCCAATTACAGAAGTTTCCCTGGTCACCAAAAATGGTGGCCAAAGTAAGTCTCTCCAGAAAAGCAAAGGAAAAATGCATTTTCCAAAGAGCAATTGGAAGTACCACTGTTAATCTGAGTTTAATCTTCCTCTACCCCCCTGCTTCCTTCTACGGTGTATTGTTCTGCCTAACAGAGTAATGAAGAGAAGATGATCAGACTTCTTCGTTGAGAATTCACTGAAGTGGAAGTGATGCCCCAGCCTGTAAGACTATGCTCTGGTGGTATTTCCATAATGTTCAATCTTTGAAAAACCATCAAGAGAAACTCACTGGATACAAGTCTATTATGGTGTCCTTATGCAAATTCTGTCACAGATAAATTTTGTCAATTTTACATTGGTTCTAGGATTCTGGTCTAATATAAACTCCCCAGCAACCTCAGTCATCACTTAGAACTAGTCCAAATAGGACACACCCAAAAACAGTACAAACCTATGCATGTTTACTCAGAAGTAAATTCCAGTTTATTCAATGAGGCTTAAAGTAAAAAGGTAAAGGTTCCCTTGCTCGAAAGCCAGTCAAATCTGACTCTAGGGTTGAGGTGCTCATCTCTGTTTCCAAGCCAAAGAGCCAGCGCTGTCTGAAGACATTTTCATGGTCATGTGGTTAGCATGACTAGATGCTGTTACCTTCCCACTGAAGCAGTACCTATTTATCTACTTGCAATTTCTTGCTTTCGAACTGCTAGGTTGGCCAGAGCTGGGACCAGAGACGGGCACTCTCAATGAGGCTTACTCTCAGGTAATTGTTTTTTTATGAATTGCAGCCTATGTAATTTTTTCTGGAATATATTAGAGATGCATTGGGAACACAGATCTAATGATTACTTTCCTGTGTCTGGGATCTTCATGATCAAGTCATGAATATCCGAAGAACAATGAAGAATTTTGATACCCAGCTTAGAAATCCACACACCGAATCATCTTTGGATGTCTTAAGATGTGTCTATGTGTATTCATTCTGTTTTGAAAAATATCAGGTGTCAGATTCCACTGGATTCAGGTTCGAGTCCTGGGGCTGTCCCACCCTCCAGGATTGCTTTTGTTGGGCAAGTGTCCCAGAACAGAACCTCAGAAAAGAGCAAGGGGGGTCTCTTTACCTAATTCCCATACCCTGCTGGCTACTTATTCTCACCTGCCAGGGAACAGGTATGGTTCTTCTTTCTTTGGCTGTACCTGGGCATGCCTTTTAAATGCTTGGCAGAGGCAACCCCAGGCTCAGCCATTCCTTCCTCCCCAACCCAGTTCTGCAAAGTGACAGGTCCCTGGGCCAATGGTTCTTCGGTAGGTGAGCTCTTGGGTTGGTGAGCTCACTAGCCCTTCTCCTGCATATCCTAAAGGTCTGGATGCCCTGCCCAATCCCCTCTAAGAGGGTCAAGTGCTGCCTGCTCTCCCTGCCCCTTTGCCAGGGCTCCCCTGGGTCCTAGCACCAGGAGTTGTCTCTGGTAAGAACTTGGGTGGGTTTGCTTCCCTCCTCTCCACCCCTGCCTCCTGTTGCTGTGGCTGCTGCTGTAGGCCTGCCTGACTCCTCTGCTGGCCAGGTGTTCCTGACCTGCACTAGGCCACCAATGAGAACACTGGTAAATACTGTGTCAGCTTGAAATGGCTGGATCCTGCTACTGGGCATGCTGCTGGGAGCTGGCTGTGTTCCTTCAAGGTGGCTGGCTCCCAAGCTGGGTCTGTGAAGGCTGTGCCCTAATGTCACCTGACAGCTGATTTTCCTGGAGTCAGGGCTTTCTGGTGCAGCATGCCTTCAGTGGGACTTATGGTTTTCTGAAGGAAATGTGGGGGCAGAAGTGCTGACCTCAGACATGAAGTTATACTTTCCTTCCATTTGTTAAACTTTAAAGGGATGAAGCAAACTGGACACATTCTGTGACATTCATCAAAATTAATTTTAGCTGAATTATGTTCACAAATTTAGATTTTAGGTTGAATCGCACAGATATGTGGTTTAAATCTCCTTCTACTTAGATTTCAATCCATGCATGCATTGTACAGGAAGGATTAAATGAGACTGTAAATCAACCCTCCTGCATGACTATCAATCAGTTCAGAAACTTCAGTACAAGCACCCTGAGAACTGTCTTTCCATTTTCCACACCTCCACACCAACCACAGGGGAAAGGCTGAAAAGCATTTAATGTGGCACATGTGGGTTTAGGCTGGAGTCAAAGGCACAAGAGCATCCAGCTGAACTTATTGTACAAAGGGGTATGTGGGAAGGAAAGACACAAAAGATCAGATCATAGTTCACGTAGTCCAGAATGTTGTTTCGGTATTAGTCAGAGGCATATTACCTGTGAACCTGGAAATTTATTTATTTAATTTATTTTATTTAACTTTCGGCTTATATACCACTCAAACTCTTTTTTTGCAAGGGTCTCTGAGCGGTTTACATATGATTATATTTCCTGTTTTCCATTTCATTATCATGGCTAAAGCAGTTGACAGACTGCTCCTCTTTGAATTTGTGTACATTTTTTTAAAAAGACACTTCCTTTAAAAAATATATATATTTTCTAAAAACTACAAGAAAATAGGGAAAGGGAAACTATAAACTACTGGAGAAAGTAAAGATAAACCACTAAAAACCCTAGAGGTGGTGGTCATATAATGATTACAATAAAGTAGCTTTAAGTAAAATAAAAAGTAATTTGTTGCATTGAAGGTGATAGTTAAAATTGCTTAGATAATTCACATCCAGGTATTCTGACTTAGTAAAGAACATTACAAAAGAACAATTAAATAATAAGAGTCAAAAGTTAAACCTCAGAGATAATTAGCATCTCATTTGCCTCTTCTTTCCCTCAGTTGATATCCTTCCTTGGGGGCAGCTGCCCTACATTCCGAATCCGAGTCTTCTCCAGTAAGTGTTTCACCATCACTCCTCTTGTTGCTCTTCTCGTCCTCTTCTCCTGTTGGATCTAATTGCCCCCCCAGATGGAGGAAAGAGTCAGACAACAAGGTTGTTGTTTATTAATATCTGAAGGTAACGGCAAGGGCAAATATGGGAAACAGCGGCACGGCAAGGCCTGGTGTCGCTTTGACCCCCATCCTTAACCGTATAAACGGCAAGACACCACGGCCCCGGGTTGGAGCCAACTGTAAGTCGCTTGCAAACCCAGCCGAGCCAATGATTGGGATGCGCCTTCAGGAGCCCTCAAACACAGCCGCACAGCCAGCGCTGAGTCTCCATCGTGGCCATCCCCATACGCAGTCTGCAAGCCTCATCCCCAGCCGCACGGCTGCAGGGTTGATCCCACAGACCCCTCTACCCCCCCAGGGGTTATTAATTGGTGCTTACGAGCTGCTGAACATTATTTAAACCTAATTCTGCCCTAACAAAGTGACGAACTAGCCCCAAGGCACCATCCCAAACCAATTCCTCAATCCACAGACAGCAGTGCAGGGTAGGCGAAAAAGACCCCATCTCAATAGCCAATCAGAGAAGGGGACAAAAAATTCTTACCCGGCCCCCTGTTAAACGGGGCAACCAACCTATGCTTACACTACATACAGGGCAGGTGGGTGGGCTGAGCACGAGGCGAGCTACTGACCGGGGAGAGAGTGGAGCCAGCCTATTAAGGCTGCTCTCTGTATAGAGTTGTGGTGGGTGACAGGGCATTTTCAGTAGTGGCATTTCACTATTGGAATGCCCATCTTTTCAAGGCTGTCCTACCTTCCTTTCTTTTGGGTGTCAAGCCAAAAAAATATTTTAACAGTGTGGTGGGTGTCTATATTCTTTAGCTATTTATTATCTACTTCTGGCCTGAGGACTGTATTATTATCTGAATCTGATTGTTTTTTATTTTATACTATTTTTATGTATGGTTGTTGAATGACTGATCCAAGATTGCTTCATGGCTGAATGGTAACTTGATGATCTCCCAGACCCTAGTTTTGACATACTAACCACTATGTTTCTCTGGCTTTGTTGTCCTTGGACCCATTACCAGTCCATATATATCTCCTACTGAACTTCGCTCTGCTCCAAAGGAAAGCTGAATTTAAAACAAAATTAATTTGATAATTTTGGATTGCATTGTTTGATAGGATATCCATCATCCTTTTCAGCATAACCTATTCATCTAGGAATGGAGCCCAGGATTGATTTCTATGCAGATGTGTTAGGGCAGACACTGGCAACAATTTTTATTATATCTTGACTGACATCAAGTAAGCCTGTAAGGAGCCAGAGAAAATTATTTCTCCTTGGCCATTCTTGGCTTATGAAAAACTCCTGTATTCCATAGTTCAGTTAAAACAGGTACAGTGATAAAAGCAAACATGGTCAAAATGAAAAATATGAACTTTTGCAAAATGAAGTTGGTTCAGAAGAATCACGCTGCGCTAAAGTAGATTTGCATTTCCAATTTATTATTTCTACTGCATTTTTTGGAAAAGCACATGTTTATTTTGAGCTTGACATCTTTGCTCTGCAGGCCCTTCAATTTCCAGAGTATTGCATATTCTCTGCAGAATGGTAACTGGTCCTTCTGCAGATTACTTTAAATTAATTTGACTTTGTTCAGCATTATCCTACAATTGCAGTGACCCCCAAGTGAACTTCCCTATGTTAATTCACATACCCAATGTGAGACTCAATGTTTCTAGCACCAGAAAAGATTATGCTAAACTCATGCTAATTATAATTTTCTAATATAGTCAGAAAATCATGCTGTTACCAAGTAACAAAGGTCATTTCCAATAAACGATACCCTTCTAAGTCACTAATAAATTCTTTTTGACTCCAACTGGATGTTGAAAAGAAGAAGCAGGGTCCTTTGAAAGGAAATGGCCACTTGTAACCAGCACATGGTACCAAATGGAAGGGTACATTCTATAACATACCCAATCATAGCAGAAGACAAGCAAAATCTTCATGTTGCATACCACCAATATGCTTTCTTGAAATGATATGGTGGCTTCAGCTCCCAGTGTCTGCTTTGCCTTACTTCTTTTCCCTAATAAGGAAGGCACAGAGCTTGCTTTGGGGGAGCATGGTTGGGGGGAGGCGGGGGTCCCTGCCACAGGGGGGGGGGAATGCGCGGGCAAAGTGCAGCTTTCGAAAGCCACACCAAAATAGGCACGCGGTGGCGGGATCACACAGATCCTGTGAGCCGCCACGCACTTGCTCCCCGGCACAATCAGATGCGGGGGAGACCGGGGAGAAAGCCATGAAACAGAGAGGGAGGCTGCCGAACTGTGAATGTGTGAGCATGCGCAGTTCAGCCAGGAGCCTCGGATGCGCCGGTAGAAGGACGCGCCAGCGATCCCACCTTTCTGGTAAGTCCATCTCTAGGGGTGGTTCTTTTTTGCAGCGGATTTTCGGCCTGAAGGGCCGGATCAGGGATGGCTGCGCGCCACTTCCCAGATGTTGTGGTGTGATCGTGCCTGTTTGCTGTGCCCCCGATCCGTCCCTCTCCCAGCCCAAGCGCTTACGTGTGACCGGGGCCTGGGCTCCCTGCCAATCAAGAGCAAAGAGCAAACAAACCTTATGAGCTTGGTCTTCCCCTGTAATAGCACTTTCCATTCAAAGCTGCCCACCAGCCCATCCTGGTACTTTGGCAAGGTGGATATTTCTGGTCACTTCAGGGCCAAGAAGAAAATTTTCACCCTATCAGATTGACTGAGAAAGAGTTCTTTTTTGCCTGCTTCGTTTTGTCACATTTTCTACATGGGGCATTGTAATTAGGCCTGGTTAAGACTGGTTAGACCCTACTGAGATCTGTTGGAACAGTGTGGATTTTTGTTTTAAGTTAAGTGGTGAGTACCCTGAGACACCTTATGATGGGTGGGGCGGCTTCCTGAATCAGTCTGTCATGGCTTACCAGTCAGGCTGGTTGGCTATGGGATCCCTTCAGGGCTGGGGCTTCACCAATTGAACTCTAGTGTTTACCAGCATGGAGAGAGGGTGGTGGAGTAACAGCCTCTTTTGGCATACCTTGGTATGCAAGCCATGAAAAACAATTGGCAGATTAAGGCTGCCTTGTACTTTGAGCTAGTGAGGGTTTGCCCATTAATGTTGGCATGCCTCTATGTTTTCTCTCCATAGACAACTCATTTTGTTTTTATAGTATCTTAATATCCACTGTTGTACTTGATACAAAACCCTTTCGGGCTGTATTAACTGTCTTACTGTTTTGGCTGCCATCTGATACTGTTTTAATTGTTAACCTATATTTATTGTTTTAGCTGTTTTATTATTATTATTGCTGTCACCTGCCCTGAGCCTGTTCACAGGGGAGGGAGGGCTAAAATCAAATAAATTAAACTCCAGCAGCACATTTGGTGGGTGCCTGCACTGAGGGTTGGGTATTAATAAGGCTTAGATCAGTGTAATAAATCTCAGTTGAACCAAACTGTGTGAAGTGTCTTCATTTTGGGGATGGTGGGACACTGTGGCTCTTCTGGTGAAATTCTGCTGTACCAGTCTTTCTGTATCAGAGACATTCGATACTAATTGCCAGTCAGTGAAGATGATGCTATACTAGAAGGACCAATGGTCTGACCCACCATAAGGAAGCATCATATGTTCAGCCTACTTTGTATTGCCAATATCAAGTCATTGGAACTAGAAATTACAATGGAGAATGCACGTGTACGGCCAGTTATTGATCTTGCCTATTTGTGCAGTGGCACCTGCAGAAGGCCCCGCTCAGATGAGCAAAGTTGATGTTTTAGTGCATAGCAGGGGTAGCATTTTTGTAGATATGAGGGTTCGAGGCCATGCAGGATTTGTATGTGTTAACCAGAACCTTGAATTGAACCCAATAGCTGATGGGCAGTCAGTGGAGTGACTGCAGTCTGGGTGTGGTTTGCATGCTCCAGCTAGTTCCCAATAATAAAAGATCTGCAGCATTCTGTACCAACTGGAGTCTCTGTTGATTTCAAGGGCAGGATCATGTAGACTGTATTTTCATAGTCTAGTGTTGATGTTAACCTAGCATGGATCTAGGGGGCCAGATTGACTGTTGTTAAGGTAGGGCTTGATGAAGTTGGAAAATATAGTTGTTGGTGTTGTTTTTTCCATGCTGCATTAACTTGCTTCTCTAGCAGTAATGTTGGATAAAGAATAACCCTTAGGCCCTTAACTCAGTCAACAAGGGCCAGCTGAACCCCATCAAAAGTGGGAAGCAGAATGACTTTCAAGGTCTCCACCTTGCCAACCAGCATCACTTCCATCTTGCCTGGGTTTAGTTTCAATTTGTTTGTTTTTAACCATTTGGCCACAGCAGCCTGGCAGTTTCTCAAGACATCTACCACATTACCAGGAAATTTGGACAGAGAAATATAGAGCTGGGTATTTGTCAGCATATTGATGACATGTTGATGAATGATTTATCCTGCTACTGGTAAAGTGGTGGTTGTACACCACATTCCTGCCCCTGATGGCCTTGTTTTAAATTTATATACTATTCGTGCCTCCTCTGCCATGCTACTCCACTGCAGATATATGCCTTTCCCTTTATATCTCTGCAGTGGAAGAAACTAGAGACTCCCCCCTCCAAAAAACATTGAAAGCTGGGAATTTAGGGAACCTGGTACACAGATTGCTACACTGTTATATCAACATAACACTATTCAATTGCTGATTTAAAAAAAACCAAAAAACAAAAAAAACCAAATGGTGGGGGGAAACAGCCAAGCCTTTTGGGAGTCCAGGAGGCCACCAACACGATTGCCATTTTCCAGGAGGGGGATAGGCTCTACTGCCTCCTGTGCCAACAACATGAAGTAACCTCCAGCAGAGATTATGCTGACATAATAAATCCTGTGTTTTCCCTTTAAACATTTAAAAGGCCATGAGTAGAGGCCAGGTGTACCTGATCATCACCTGTTGGTTGGAATCTCTCTCTCCCGAGCCAGCTTCCTCTCTCTCCATCTCTACTTGTGCCACCCTGAGACATTCCTGAAATTCTGGGAGATAAATTTGAGTGGGATTCATGTCATTTCAGATGTCCATGAGACAACTTGAGTATGTTTTCTGCTCAGGTATGTCCTAATGTATATCCCTAGCTGCTACATGCCTCCATCTGCTTGTAAAATGGGCCTTTTTTTGGTATCTGTCTGAAATTTAGTGGGGGTGAACCCTTGGGTGAGATGGGTACAATCCCTGAGATTTTCATGGGATGGATCTTTTTCCTATTGAAATAATGGAAACAAAAACCAAAAGAGATAATGAAAGCAATCACATGTAATAACAAATATAATGAAAACTTCATTAAACAAAAGCATAATTAAATGATTTTTAAAAAAACAAAGCTTGCACACATCCCATCTCTGATTGATAGTAAGGGCTTCACAGGAAGAAGAGTCAGGCTGTCAACTAAAGAGTTGCTTGCAGTGGCATCTCAAGGCTCCTTTTGGTGTCCTTTGTGTTCATGATGCCTTAATCTTTATGCAGATTCATGCTCACACTCAGGTATAATTGTACATTCTGCAGATTCTCCACCTCCATTTCTAACATTTATAGTTTAGCCCTCTTCTCTCTGTGCTCACAGTAGAAAAAAACCATATGAAATCAAGACTAACTCAATTAGTTAAAATTCATAATGCAACAGACCTTTCACATTATCATCTTAAACCCCCAGATTGCACATAGAACAATATAAAGAATCTCAG